>NW_026623530.1:212109-335498 GCF_030028575.1 Malurus melanocephalus
CCGCCCCCGCCCCGCCTCTCCCGGTCCCATCGCGCTCTGCGCCCCGCGATGCCGCCGTAGGGGCCGCCGCCTCCCGCGGCACCGGCAGCGGCTGGGTGGGGGCGTTCCGGGGCCATGTCCGGTCACGACAGCGGCATGTCGGGTCGTGATAGCGTGCAGATCCCCGACGACCGGGAYTTCGGGGCGTTCCGGGCGCAGTGCGAGTCGGAGCGCGGCTGGAGCCTCACCTACARCAAGGGCGGAGTGGGGGTCTGGGTGCAGCTGCTGGAGCCCGAGCGCGCCCTCCACAAGATCAAGGTGAGACCTCCCGCCCGGCGCACCCCGGTGCACGGTGAGACATCCCCGGCACCCCCGGTCCACCGTGAGACGCTCCCGCCCCGGCATCCCCCGGGACCGGGGTACCCAGCGGCACGGGGGTGGCGCGGGGACCCCGYGGGGGACCTGGAGACGGGAGGGACCCTGGAGCGATGCTGCGCCTTGGGCTTGGGGGGGAGGTCGCGGGAACCCCTGGAGACCCTATAGTGAGTGGGAACTCGAAAGGTGAACCACTACCCAGGGATGAGCAGGGATCCCAGGGAATAGTGGGGTCCCTCAGGTGGCGTAGCTCCTTGGGACAAGTGGGGACTTGGCTGAGCTGGCCCCCGATGGCAAGCAGGGACCCCAGAACAGGTGGGGTTAACTGGCACACCAGGATAAGTGAACACTGGGGGAAGTGGGGACCCCAGGACAAGCACAACTCCAGGGCTGAGCCAGGGACACGTAGACACCCCTGAGGAAAAGGGGCTGTGCAGGGAGGACTGGGGACTCACCTAGGGATWAACAAGAACCCCCAAGGTGCATGGGGCCATGGGTCCTGAGTGTTGCCTATCCCCATTCTCCCATGGGAACGCTCCTCCCATGCTTGCAGCACACCAGGGCTGGGCTGGGGGACCCTTTAGAGGCTGTGGYCACCAGCCTGCTGTCAACTGGGGTTGTCCCCCTTGCCTAGAGCTCCCCCTCRTCTCCACTGCATTTCCCAATGTGTCCCTTTCCCCTCGGTGCCAGTGAGCACAGGCAGGTGCACACTCATCCAGGCTCATCCCTCTGGCAAAGCGGGGACACTGGGATTCTAAGGAACAACATGAGACAGGAGCAGTGTCCAGATGGGGTTACACTGGAGCTTCTGGCTGGTGTCTGTGTCCCTGGTGGCACCTCCATGAAGTTATCCTGGTGTTGTGGGTGGCACTGCCCTTGCAACAGTGCGGAGCACGGAWGGTGGCAGTGGCAGTGACGATGGCAGCAGTGACGATGCGGCCTGCTCACACACCAGTCTGCAGCAGCCGTGCGAGCAGCTGGCACCGGCGCTGCTGGGGAAACCTGTCCCTGGGGCACTGGCCCTGCCTGTGCCCAGCTCCTGTCATGGAACCACTGGGTTGTTTCCACTGTAGCACGTCAGAGGGGTTTGGGCTGCTGTGACCCAGGAACAGGTGCTCCTAGTGCCCTGGTAGCAGCAGTGAACCCTGACAGGGGGGATGGTAGTCTCTGGGGTGTAGGAAACTGTCCGCTGCCACTTGCACCCACCCCATCCCCACAGCGGTGGGGACCCGTGGTGGGTGGGATGTGGAGCGCCCATCACTGTGGTGTCTGGGCATGGTGGCGTGGGCATGAGTCTGTGGGACAATGCATCCTGACCCACCCCCCATTCCCAAGCTCCTTGTGTGCCCCAGACCTGCTGCTTGCTCTTGGGGGGTTGCATCCCGAAACGTTCCCCTGTGGTCTTGAGGTGACGCAGGGTGCGTCCCCTACCTGTCCCACAATCCCAGTGTGCCACGTTGGCATGGCAGGGACCCAGCCCACTCCAGGATGTCCTGGCACAGCTGTTCCTGCCACAGGACCTGGAGCTGTCTTTTGCCTGCAAGGGTCCCTTAGCCAGGTCCTGCCCCTTTCCACGCCCTCCTGGACGGATCCTGCTTGGAAAGATCCTGCTGGGTTTTCATGTGTTGATTCCACGTGTGTGCCACTGGGTATTGAGGATCCTGTGGGGTAACATTTCTTACCCCACCCTGTGGCCTCCAGCACCACCCAGGCCCACCACTCCACCCCGGATCAGATGCTCCTGCTGGGTTCTGGAGCAATGGACATACGTGGCATTGCTGACATGGTGCAGCAAGGTGCAGCCCAGGAGTTTGCCCCTCATGCTGGGGGTCTCTGCATGGGTGCTGGGGGTTCTCTGCAGCCTTCCAGGAGCTGGTTTTCCCTGAATTCATCCTGGATTCCTCCTGGATTCCTTGCCTAATTAAGTGGAACCTGAAGGTCTCGCCCTGCTTTGAGGCTGCCGCCCCCCTCCCCTCCACCCCCCTCCATTAGGGATGCAGCTCCCGTCTAACCTGTTTTCTGGAGTCTGGGAACAAGTTGGTGCTGTGGCTGATTCATCAGCGGGACATTTGGTGGCCTTGGGACTGGCTATGGATTGGGGGACCCCAGTCAGGACACCCCATCCTAGCCAGTGGGGCAGTGAGTTGGTGCCTGTGGATCTGAGATCTTCCAGGGAAGATGATTTCCCCTCTAAACGGGCTGTTCCCAAAGGATGGCTGGGAGCCATCCTGTGGGATGTAGCGGAAGGATCCGGGGTGTTGGTGGAGCCGCCAGTGTGGCTGAGCTTGGGGACCCCCTTGGTAGCTGCAGCCCTCAGTGTTCCCCTCAGGCAGGGGTGGGAGATCTCCCATTTGGATCTGCTCCTGTCCCACAGTCCAGCACCCATTCTGTGTTCCCTCGGGCCCAGCTTAACCCCAGCCCTGGGGACTTCCTCTCTTTTCCTCCTCCTCCTCCTCGCCCTGTCAGTCAATATTGACTCAAGGCTGGGGCATGYGGCTCTGGGCGCTTCCCAGGTGGCACCATCCCCTCTCCTGCTGTGCCCCCCCGGCACCCCCTGGGATGTGACTCACCTGCAGGGCAGGTCCTGTGCTACTGGCTTGACAGCCTCGCTGCTCTGGGAATAATCCACCTGAGCACGGTGCYGGGCTGGCCTGGCTGCAAGTGGGAGCAGGGGTTCTCCAAGCAAGTCATCCAGGCAGGCTCTCCCCAAAACTGCCCTGCAGGGGTGGGTGTTCCCAGACAGGTTTTTGGGTGAATGGAGGGGCTGGAGATGGGCTTTGTGGAGCAGGGATGGATCTCTGAGATTGAGGATAAGCTCTGTGGGGTTGGGGGCAGACTTCATGGGGCAGGGATGTATCTGTGGGGTTGAGGAAAGTTTCCTTGGGGATGGGGATGGGTTCTGTGGATCAAGGAATGGGTCTTTGGAGTTGGAGATGAGCACTATGGTTTTGGGGATGGGCTCCGTGAGTCGGGGATTTGTCACTGGGCTTGAGGATGACCACTGTAGGGGTGGGGCTGGGGTCTGTGGGGCAAGGAAGGTGTAGTGATTTGGCACTGGCCAAATGCCAGGTACCCACAACAGCCACTCACTTGCTCTCCTCTGMCACAGCTTGAGAGGAGAGAAAAATTTAATAAAAGGGTCATGAGTTGAGATAAGGAGTGGGAGCAAACACTCCAAGGGCAGAACAGGCTTAACTTGGAGTTATAAAGTGAATTTTTTACTAACAAAATCAGAAGAGGAAAATAAGAAGTAAAAGAAGTCCTTAAAAACACCTTTTTCCCCCCAACTCCTCCTTCGTTCCCACTGACAGCACAGGGAGACAGGGCATGGGGGTTTTGGTCAGTTCATCACCAGGATCTTCTTCCACTGCTCAGGGAGAGGAGTCCTTCCCCTATGTYACCGTGGGGTCCCTCTCACRGGAGACAGTTCTCTGTGAACTGTGGGTCCATCTCACAAGTAGCAGTCATCCCAAAACTGCTGCAACGTGAGTGTTGCACATGCAGACTGTTGTCCCAAAACAGCTGCAATGTGAGTCACTTCTCCATGGGGTGCAGTGCTCCAAGGACAGGCTGCTCCAGCCTGGAAGCAGGGCCCTCTCTCCACTGGGACTTCCATGGGCTATATCTCTGCATCCCCCGTGAACCCCATGGGCTAGAGGGCCACAATCTGCTCCACCATGGTCTTTACCATGGCTTACAGAGGAATCTCGGCTCTGCTGCCTGGAGCACCTCCTCCCCCACCTTCTCCACTGACCTTGGTGTCTCCATGTTGTTCCTCACATGTTCCCGCCTTCTCCTCTTCTCTGGCTAGAAAAACTGCCTTACCTCACCTGCTGGTTTTTCTCCATCTTATTGTCTCCCCTGTCCCGTTGGGAAGGGGAGTGATAGAGTGGCTTTGTGGATACCTGGCACCAGCCAAGGTCAACCCACTACAGTCATTTTGGCGCCCAAATTAAGATAAGTTAATAGCAGTTTATATATATATATATATACACACAGACACACATACATATTGATACACACAGACACACACACATATTGCATGCTCTAGTAATTGTCAATATTAGTTCTGAAGTTAGTAAGCTCCTGTGTGGCACACAGCATTTAGCAGCCACGCCGCTTATTTTGATTTTTCTGAGTTTGGGAACATGTTGAAACAATGGCAATGGATGAATATAACCCCTTCCCCTKCTAYGCCRTGGGGTCCCTCCCTCAGGAGACAGTTTGGCCAGTATTGAACCACGACAGACRGGACTGAGGATGAGTACTATGGAGAAACAGGCTCCATGGCTGTGTCCCACCAAGGGCCATGTGGGGCCGTGCCCCATTGGGGTGGTTCTGTACTGCTTCCCAGGGCTGGGGGATTCCATTGTGCTGGGGCCACAGGTCCATCCCTAAATCATGAACCCCACRGTCTGGGGCAGGAGGGGCTGGTGCCATCCATGAGGATAAACAGGAGCTGGTGGCATTCCCAGGGATAGGCACTGGCTSCTCTCCCTGCCCCACACTTGGCTCTAGCACACTTGACCTCTGCAGATAACATCCCTGCTACTGGGCTGGCTGCCCTCACCTTCTCCTTTGTCCTTGTCTGCCTCCCTTTCCTGGATCTGGCTGCCATGGGGCAGCTCCCCACTCTGTGCCCCCCATCCCCTTCCGTGTGACCCATGCTGCCCCAAGGCACCAGGCACAGCCCCACATACTGGCTCCCCCCAGCTCCCCTGTGCAGGGATGACGCTTTGTGGGGAGCACAATGATGAGGGGGCAGGTGGGAAAAAGGGTCCTCTAGCAGCCGGGGCTCAGCTCCACACTGCCTTGAGGCCCTGCGTGTCTGTGCTACAGTGTGGCTCTGGGTGGCAATCTGAGYTGCTGGTTGGGATCCAGGTCTTCTTGGAGGGAGTTGCACTGATTTGTTTTTTAAGAACTGGAGAGGAGACACTATCCCCCTCCCCCCCACCGCTCTCTGGGGCTTCCCACAGCTGCCTTCGCACCTGAGGGTCCCCACTGCCATCCTCTTAGGAGTTCCCCACAGCCACCTTCCCACCTAGGGGTCCCAATGGCCATCCTTCCCCCATGAGGTTCCCATTGCCATCCTACTCGGGGTCCACATGGGTAACCTCCTGCCCAGGGGTCCCCATGGGCACTGTCCCACGCTGGCAGCCCCTGGTAGGTCTCTAATGCCTCCTGCCTTGCAGTGCAGGATGGAGTGCAGGGACGTGCCGGCGGAGACGCTGTACGACGTACTCCATGACATCGATTACCGCAAGAAGTGGGACACCAATGTCATCGAGACCTTTGACATCGGGAGGCTGACGGCCAACTCTGATGTGGGCTACTATGCCTGTGAGGAGGGGGCCGGAGGATCTGGGGGGTCCTGGGGGAGGGCTGAACCCCAGGGCTGCTACCACTCCACCCCTGGGTTTGGCATCCCKGGGATCCATGGTGTCTGGCATTGAAGGGAGGAGCCTGGATACCATTTTGGGGGGATTTGGAGGGCAGGAGGGGACCCCACACTTGGAGGTGGGTGTCTCACTCTGGAACATCCCTTGCCCGGTGCTGTCCCCAGGGAGGTGTCCCAAGCCCCTGAAGAATCGGGATGTGGTCACACTCCGCTCCTGGCTTCCCATGGGCTCTGACTACATCATCATGAACTACTCTGTCAAGCATCCTGTGAGTTTAGTGGAGCACCAGTGGTCCTGTGATGCTGGGCTGGGGCTGGGGCTCACTYAGAGCTTGGGGGAATGGGGTGGAATGGTTGGGGGGCTACTCTGGGGGGTCATGACAGCCCTACTTGTGACTGGTGCCTGCTGCACCCCACCTGCCCTGCCACTGACTCATGTCCCCAYCTTGTCCCTCACCACAGAAGTACCCCCCCCGCAAGGACATGGTGCGGGCAGTCTCCATTCAGACGGGCTACCTGATTGAGGGGACGGGTGCCAAGAGCTGCACCATCACCTACCTGGCACAGGTGGACCCCAAAGGTAAGAGAGGGATCACTAGCTCTGTGCCCTGGGGCTCAGCACACCCAARTCTTTCCCTCATGTCAGTGTGTGCGTAGGAGGGGCTCAGTGGGGTATTGGGGACTCAGGGATGGCTTAGTGGGAGCTCAGAGTGGGCTTGGACAGGGGATCTCATGCGTTCTCAGTCTACGCTCATTGGTAGCTCAGGGTGGTCCCTGTTGGGGCTTAATGGGGGCTTTGGGCTCAGTGGGGGCTCAGGGTGGGCTTGGGGGGAGCTGAATGGGCACTCACTTGGGCTTAATGGAGGCTCAGTGGGAGTTCAGGTTGGGCTCAGGGGGCTCGTGGGGGTTCAGTTGGGGCTCTGGGACTTCGGGGCAGGGTCAGTAGGGCTTCAGGGAAGTCTCAGGCTGAGCTCAGGGAGACTCAGGGTGGATTCAGTAGGGCCTCTGGATGTGCTCAAGGAAGGGCTCATCAGGAGGAGCATCTCAGCATGCAGCCCGGGCTAGACACGGAGCATGGAGCAGTTTTAGGAGACATCTTGGATCAGTTCTCTTGAAATCTTTCATTTTGGGGGTCAAAGAGGGACCCAAAATGCTGAAATCACTGTTTTTGACCTTTGCAAGAGCACAGAGCAGCGTGAATTGAACCCTGTTCCCTCTCTTCAGCCACGTGGTCCCAGTGAGAGTGCCTGGGGGGGTCCCAAGTGGGGGGTCCTGGTTTTCTGGCACCTGGGGGATGCTGGGGGTCCCACTCCCAGCTGCCCCTCCCTTCTCTCCAGGTTCTTTACCAAAGTGGGTGGTGAACAAATCCTCCCAGTTCCTGGCCCCCAAGGTGAGTTTGTGGCACTGGGGTGGGTCTGGTGTGGGGGTGAGGGGTCCCTGTGCCCATCTTGCTCTTCCTCCCAGGCAATGAAGAAGATGTACAAGGCATGCCTCAAGTATCCTGAGTGGAAGCAGAAGCATGATCCTCACTTCAAGCCCTGGCTGTTCCCTGAGCAGAGCCGGCTCCCAGCCCTGGCACTCTCYGAGCTCTCCCTCCAGCATGCGGATTCCCTGGAAAACATTGATGAGAGTTCCCTGGCYGAGAGCAAGGAGGACCGTGGCGAGGGCAGTGATGAGGACAGCCTGACCTGATTCCTCCAGGAGCTCCTCTCCTTGTTGCCCCTGGCTAGGACAGCCTGACATAACTCCCCTGGGGGCTCCTCTCCCTGTCCCCCCACTTCCAACTTGATTTGTGTCTCTGTCTCAGACACCTGTACACATGCACCCCCACTTTGGGTTCGGGGGGACCCCCCCCCACTGTTGTACCCCTGTCTGGGGACAGCAGGGACATACTGGGTCCCCCAGGGTGGGAAGTTGGAGGTTGTCTGGTCACTTAGCCCTTGTGGGACACCAGTGTTGTCCCTATTGGTGGCAAACCCAAAGTGCCCTTCAGCTTTTGGGGGGGCCGAGGAAAAGGGGGGCCCTGTGCCTGCTCATGAGCCCCAGAGACCCTCCCACTGCACTTCCCCTCTGCCCCCATCCCTGCTCCCCATCTCTGTTATGGTCCAACAGAACTGCCTTCATCCCATGGGACCCCCACCCCCAGTGGACCCTTGGGCACCTGCCTGCACCTCTGGGCATGCAGAGGGGTTTTGGGGGGCTCCTGGCACCTCCTGGCATGCTGGGAAGGAGGGCCTTTGGGGTTTTTGGGCAACTCCAAGCATGTAGAGGGGAGGCTTGTAGGCTCCCAGCACCTCCAGCATGATGGAGGGGATATTGGGGTCTTACAGCACCTTCAGGCACGTGGGAGGAGTTGAGGGGCTCATGGCACCTCCACATGTGCTGTGGTGGGCCTTTTGGGGGCTCCTGGGATCTCAATTCGTGTTGGGGAGGGTCTTGGGGGCTCTCAGCATCTTCAGGTTTGTTTGGGGGAAGCTTTGGGGTAAGCTTACACCTCCAGGTGTGCTGGGTGTCTCTTGAGGATCCCAGCATCTTCAGGTACATTGAGAGGACTTGGGGGGGCTCTTGGCACCTCCAGATGTTCTGCGGGTCTCTGAAAGCTCCTGTCCGTCCCTCCCCCCATTCCAGGATGGGGACCCCAAGCTGGGTGCCTGAACCCTTCCTCCACTGGAATTTGAGGCCTTGATGGGGGGTTTGGGAGCTGGTCTTTGGCCATGCTCCTGCCCCCCCCTTTTCTGGGGGTCCACGGGGAGGAGGGATATTTTGTACCTTGTACCAGAGCTGATTATTTAGGAATAAAATCATTAAATCTGGCATGGGAGGGACTCAGCTTCTGTCCTGCCTCAGTCCTTTGGGAGCCATCCCTGTCCCCAYAGTGGGCTCAGTCAGGGGGTCCCTGTTTATAGTGGGTGCTGGTGAGACCCTCAGGGTTTGTGGGGCCCTCCAGGGGGGCTCTGGGTGATGGCAATGCTACCAAAGGGTGATGGACAAAGAGCTCTAAACTGAATTTGTGCTGGGCTACACGCTCTTGCAGCAGGTTTTCCCACAGCACCAGCCAAGTACATTTTCCCCAAAAGCACCTGTGGGARGGGAGACACGGGGTACTGAACTTTGGGGGCACTCTTTGAGGGTACATCCTGCCTTCTCCAGGAGGAGAATTCTGGGAAACAGAGCTGATACTCCTAGGCACTGTGGGCTCTGTGTGGAGCCCTGGGACTCGTCTCCTCCTGGTGTGCACTTGGCAAAACTGTTCATGTACCCCACTTCTGCTCCCTTAGTGCACTGAGCACCCCAACATCTCAGCAGGCCCCAGTCCTTCTCTGCACCCTAGCAGGGTCTTSGTTGGTGCCATTGTCCAGCGTGTGCCATTCTCTGTGTCCATGTCTGTCACCTGTGGAGCTGGGGTGGGCACTGGGGACTTGCTTCCCATTTCTCCAGTTAATTTCCACCCACCACGCCCTCCGCCYGCCCCGCCCCCCCGGACTGATCCCAATTAAAAATAGAACCCAATTAAGAAGGAACCTGCCTACCACCCCCCTGGCAGGGTGAAAATGGAGCCGAACGGGAGACAGGACATACTGCAGCAGCTCCAGAGGTAGGGGCACATGTGAGGGGGCTGGTGATGGGGTGAAACCTCTTGTGGGGTGCATTTAGGTCCATTGGTTCTGGAAGGCACAGCCGAAGACCCAGAGCTGGCACTGGAGAGAGAAGATGGCTCTGTAGAGAAGTGGAATATGCTCTGGCACATGTCTGGTGCCGGGAGGTTTGAGCAGAGCAGGGGCTCAGGTAGGAATGTGAAGGGGGCAGTGATCTCTGCGCGGTGCAGGGGACATCCCTGGATGCCGACCTGGGTGATCCCTGAAATGCTGCTGCAGAGGGCTGCAAGGCTTCAGCCCTCTAAGGATGAGGCTTGGGCATTGCCACTGGTCCCTAGGGTCTCAAACAGCACTTGGTTGTGTGACACCCCCCAAACCTGGGTAAGGCCATGGCACCCTTATCCTCTGCCAAAGGCTCTGAGAGGGTATCCCASTGGGAGGGGATCCCCCAGGATGGACCCGAGGGTTCAGTACAGGAGAGCAGGGGAATGTGATGGTTCTGGGGAGTCGGATGGGATAATGTGGGGGTGTGATGGCTYTGGGGAGTGGGGGCATGTGGTAGACGGGGGGAGTGGGAATTCTGGGAATAGGGGGGATGCAGGCAATAGAGGAGCTTTTTGGGATATCTCACACTGTCCCCCTGGCTGAGCCCCACCGAGCATCATCCCCTAATTGTGGGGCTGAGCCATGGCCCCTCCTGCCCGTGGCCTCGCGTGGGCGAGGGGCCGAGCGGGAGGGCCTT
Organism: Malurus melanocephalus; assembly: GCF_030028575.1. Taxonomy (NCBI): domain Eukaryota; kingdom Metazoa; phylum Chordata; class Aves; order Passeriformes; family Maluridae; genus Malurus; species Malurus melanocephalus. The sequence goes on from NW_026623530.1 coordinate 222,200, forward strand.
CCCTCCCCCGGAGCAGGCAGCCAGCGTGTCTCGCTCCCTGAGCGCCGGGATGAAAGGACCATTGTCCSGGGCTGGGCAGCCGTGAGGGCTGGCCATGGACACCCCACGTCCCCTCTGTGTCCCCAAACCCTCCCACTCTCCTTCTTGCTCCCCACCTAGACCTTGGGAATTGTGTGCGGAGGCAAGAACTCCCCACACAACCCATTTATTATTTTTCTGGGGAAAGTCCCGGCAGTATTCCCCTTGAATCCTGTTTCCATGCGGCAGCCAAAGCTCCGTGCGGGAACAAGCCCGGGCCTGGCAAGGGGGGCCCTGAGTGCCTCCGCCCCGGGAAGCGCCCCAGCATCCTCTCGGAGYTGCCGCCGCCACCGGACAGAGGTACTGGGTGCTCCGGGGGGCTGGAGGGGCAACCCCACCTTGGGGGCTTGGGGTCACTCCGCCTTCGCAGCCGCGCTTTCTCAGGGGGGTCGTGCTTCTTTCCACGTGCTGCTGTGGGTCCCTGGGCACACAGTGCTGGGGGGGCTGGCACTGGGGGTACTGGGAGCTGCTGGGGCGSTGGGGGGACTATGGATTGTTTCCCTGATCAGCTGCGACAGCGCTGTTCCCCCCACCCCCCTCCCTGTCCCGATTTGAGTACTCATGCCCCGGATTAACCCCAGTATACCCTTGATCAGCACCAGTACTCCCCAGCCAAATTCCAGTATGCCCCAGCTCACWCTCAGCACACCTTAGCACAACCACAATATGCTCCAGTTCACCCCCAGAACACCCCACCACAATCCCAGTACATCCCAGCTCAACCTCAGTTCAATTCCAGTATGCTCCAGCTTCCCCCCAGCAGACCCCAGTTCACCCCCAACAGATTCCAGCTCATCCCCAGCACAYCCCAGCTCAATCCCAGTACACTCCAGTTTAACCCTGGTATTCCCCAGTTGCCCCTCAGCTGCCCCAAGCAGACCCCAACTCATCCCCAGCACACCCCCACTGAACCTCAGTATATCCCAGTTCAGCTCAGCACCTCCCAGCTCAAACCCAGTTCATCCCAGTTTGATCCCATTGCTTTCCCCATCACATCCCAGCTCCTCTCCAGTGTATTCCAATTCATCTAACACATACCAGCTCAATACCAGCACATCTTAGCTTAACCCCACCTTTCCCAGTTCACTTCCAGTATATCCCAGCTCCCCTAAGCAGACCCCAGCTCAACCCCAGTATAACACAGCTCCTAGTCTCCAGGGGGCCCTGAGATTGCCAATAGCCCTCATTCCTGTGCCACTGCAGGGGTCCTACTGCCTGGCTGGGATGAGGGACATGTTGGGGGATACTGGGGACATGGTGGTGCTGCCAATGCTGGGGGTGAAGCTGGGAAAAGGAGACCCCAAGGGCCCAGCTGGTGGGTATATTTTCTGCTGGAGACTTGGCACGTCCCTGTTAATGGCTGAACAACAGTGTCAGCTGCGGCTGTGCTGGGTCCCCTGCCAGCAGTGCCTATGCCACACCGACCATCACCAACTGCACCCAGATGCCAGGTGATGCTGGTGGTGGGCTTCCCTTACTTTCTTCCTCCTCTTCCCTGCTGCTTCCCAGTCTGTCTGGCAAGGCCTGGAGCTTTACCAGCGCTGCGCAGCTGGAGCTGAGATGGCGATAGCTTCGTCCTCTGGTAATGTCCAGCTAGTTCCTTGGGACACCTTCACACTGCTAGAGCCATCGGGTTGGTGTTTGGGGTGCCCAGGGGCTGCACCTGCAYGGGGGATTCCTAGGTCTGGCACCATTTCAGGGCCAGCAATTTTAATTTGTGAGTTCAGCTCAAAAAGCCAGTTTTTGGAGGCACAGAGCCGAGTGCTGGGGGTGGGTGGCTGTTCTGGGGTGCTAGGAGGAGGGTGCCAAGGAATGTTCCTTCAAGAGCTGCCAGTGGTTTTCTGGGGGTGCTCCAGCAGCTACCAGCCATGGGTTGTTATGGGCCACAGCGAGGACATCAGGGATGGGGATATTTAGAGCAATGTTGGGGATGCGTTTGCTGCCAGAACCTAGAAAACCCCAGAACACGGTTTTTAGGGGTGTCTCGGCAGAGGCAGGGAGTGATGCTCCCCCTTCCCAGCATCTGCAGCTCCTGTGGCAGGACCCTGTGACTGCAGGGGGGTTGATGTGTGGGGAAGCTTTGCAGACGGACCCCCCAATCTACAGGAGACTGGGGGCTGGCTGTGTAGAAATGCTTTTGCAAGGTGGGAATGGGTGAATGCAGGTGGTGGTCCCTGTTTTATCCCTGCTGCAGGCAGGCACCCCTGGCTTGTCTTGGCTTGTCTGCTGTGCCGTGGTGGCCAGGGGGCTCCAGGGTGTGGCCCAAGGATGGTGACACCCTGCAGCTGGGGACAGGGCCTGTGCATAGGGTAGTGTTTTRCCCCAATGAGGATGAAGAGGAGGCAGGAGGGCATCAGGGCTGGAAAAGGGCATAGCCCTTCTACATCTGGAGGGGTCATCCCTTCCCCATGAGACTTTCACTTCCCACTTTTGGGAAGGTGAAAGAGGGACTCGCGTGGTTTCGATGCTGGGTGTGGGGTGATGGGGCTGCTTTCCCATGGAGGAAGGAGGTGTCGTGCTTTCCAGGGTCACCCACCAGGGACCCTTCCTCTGCAGCCATTGTCAGACCCTGGGACATTGGGGTTTCTCTAGGGTGGCTGTGCACATGGGGTTTGGCTTCCTGACCTAGTTTACTGGCAGCTTCCATAAAGTGTGTCAGGAGCTGAGAGCATTCTAGTGGRACTCAGTGGGTAGTGACAACATTGCCAGATGCATTTACCCTTTTTTCTGGCTGGATTTGCCGATTTCTGTTTGGATTTATCCTTTTTTTTTGACTGGATTTGCTAATTTCTGGCTGTATTTGCCCCTTTCCTGGCTGSATTTGACAGGCAGGCAGCAATGCTCCAGAGGGGAATGCCGTCAATCTTGTCTATTTGTTGATGCCACAGCCTGGGACATGTTTCATCTTCACCTTTACCGCCARGGGAAAAGGGGAACATAGGTAGGACCTTGGGGAAATGATGAACCTCCCAGTTTCCTGCCCCCTTATCCCTGACTTCTCACCCACCTCATCACTGCCCACCTTCCACCTCTRTGCATACCCYCCATCTCCACAGAGAGCTGKCTCGGGGCAGTTCCCATGCTGGGGCACACCCTGGGGTGTGTGTGAGCCCTCAGGGCCCTGAGCAGGGGCTGGGCACCCTCTGGCAGCTCCACATGAACCACCGAGAAATGGCAACCCAYGGCAGTGGGAGGAGGCGCCAGAGAAGCAATTCCACCCCTGGATCGGCAAGCCTGAACATGATACCTGAACAGCACCTGGGAGGTTTGAATATAATTTGCAATTTTTTTTTGGCTGAGAAGATYTTGAAAATGAAAAAGCTTCATCCTCCCAGGAAAGACTTGGGGAGCTGCTGCGCAGATGGGCATCCACTGAGGTGGAGTATGGAGGGTTTGGGTGGGAGGGGTCCATGGATTGCTGGGTGCTGTCCTGGGATCCTTTGTTTGCTTTGGAGAGGAGCACTCTCTGCTTGCTGAGGATTCTACTTGGGCAGTTTCAGGGTGAGGATGTGGTGTTTTGAATTTCCAGCTGCACTGGCAATATGCGGTAACTCTGGCGTGTCCATTGGGGACATCAGGTTCACCCCCCAGATCCAGCAGGGACACTGGGGACATTGGCCTCATTCTGGCTGGCCACGGGCCCTGGCTGAGGATCTCTTCTTAATTTTGGTAGGAAAGGGTAAAAATCATTGTGGTACGAGAGTGGTTGCCCAGCGCTGCTGGTGTGTAGTGGCTGAGGAACCCCCTTCCCACTGGTGGCCAGCCCTCTTCCCACAGATCCTTCTGCCACTTGGCTTTGTCCCCTGTGCCCATGGGAACCCTGGTGGGGAACAGCTTACTGCCCTCCCTGGGGATCCACAGGGGTCCTGAGGTTGTGGGACRTGGCAGCCACATGCTTGTTCATCCCTTTTTGTCCAGGGGCCAGAGCTCAGCTTGTCCTGCTGCCCCACACAGCCCCGTATTTAGTGCCTGGTTCCTGCCGTGGTGCTGGTAAACCCTCACTTCCCAGAGATCACCCGGCCCGGCTCTTCCTTCCTCTCCTGCTGAAAGCCCTGCCCCGTCCTTGTGTCACCCAGGGCACAAACGGCCGCAGGATCCGGCCTCCTTGTCCCCGTGGTCGGTGCATCACCGCACGGAGGCCCCACAGTTCCGCTGGGGCCTGGGCTGCTTATTGCACCATGTCCCAGCTCAGAACTCTGCTTGGCTTTCTGGAAAGTTCCCATCCCTGAGGTGGAGTTTGAGGAAGTCCTGGGGCAGGCAGAGACCCCTTGGCGAACCTTCAGTGCACCAGCTGGACCGCAGGCACGCCGGCCACCTCCTGCTGCTGAGCCGAGGGACTGTGCTGGTAATTAGCTCTCCTTGATTAATGAGCCCACAGACCTGGGGAAGGGGAACATGGGGTGCAGGCAGGGTTTGCCTGCATTGGAGGAGGAATTGCAATAGGAACTAGATCCCTCAAGCAGGTGCCAGACACCCAACAGGKCTCCTATGCTGGATTTTCCTGGCTSATWGCCACTATCCTGGGTGCCATCGAAGGGACAGGCAGGGAAGAGCTGTGGAATGGCCACCACTTTACTATCTGGTGTCTGGGTGCTGAGTGCAGCTCTGTCATTGACATATTGATGACCCTGGTCCCACTACTTGATCCGTGGCAACTTTTTAGGGGTAATGTTGATTACCTGGGGGAAGCCGGGGCCGGTGGAGGGAGCATGCTCTCCTGTCACTTCCAGTCAGAGCCCATAGTCACCCCCATGGCATACACAGATCCTTAACAGAACAAGCCCAATCCTCATTAGTGCCCCACATGAGGGGTGGGAAACCCACAGCCTGAGAGCAGTGGAAGGATGCAGGGGGGAAGGGTAGGAACACCTTCACAGTAGGGGGGGCTCCTTCCTGTGCCAGGATGCTCASCTCTGCTGGGGAAAGAGGTGCATCCCAAACCCTCTGTTGAGCTGAGGGCATCCAAGGCAGGCTGGGGTGGCTGGGGGAGCCCCCAAAAAAGCAGCTAGCACCCAAGTTTGGGGGCAGGGACAAAGGGGACCAGCCCCAGGCACCCCCAGATCCTTCATTCCCCAGCACTGGGAGAGTGAGGTCTGTATGGGTTTGGGATGGGGCTGAGGGTCTGGTCCTYATGTATTTTGGCATCCCAGCTCATCCCCCACAGAATGCCAGTGCCACAGTGCCGGCTGATCACCATAGCCTTTGCCATTCCCTCTTCACGCCTCTTGTCCAGCCTTTAAGTCTCTTACAAAACAACCCCTGTGGTGTTGCCTAATCCCAGGGAGGAATGCAGTGGGTCAGCACTGGGAGGATTGGGGCTTGGCAGGGGCCATGGCCAGGGTTACCCCCTGATCCCCAGCAGCCAGCTGGGTTACGGTGTCTTCCTGGGTTGATTGTGCTTCTGGAATATCCTCATCTTGTTTAGGACAGAGGTTAAATGATTAATGATTGGGGAAGGAAACCTACTGGGGGCCTGATGAATGATTTACTTGGTGAGGGCTAAGGGCCAGACAGCAACGGGGAGCTGCCAGCCTGCCACACCAGGGACCTTGCACGTCCATCAGCGGAGTCCCTGATGGAAGGAACATCCCATCCCTGTCCCTGGTGAGCACCAAGGAAGGCCCTCAGCCACCCCAAATAGTGCTGGGACAGTGCAAGTGGTGAGCGCTGGTGCAGCYGTCCTTTCCTGACAGGTCTGTCCCACCACTGCGTCCATGTCCTGGCCCAGCACYAGGGATGTTGGCACTGGTGTCAATRGGTGACACTGGTGGTGACTCCTCKGCTCTGGCCAGGAGGGGTGACATTTGTGGGAGCTCCATACTGGTGTCACCGTGTTTCCCTCTGCTCCTCCCTGGTGTTTTGCCTCTGCAGGCAGCACCCAGCTGGGATTGTGCCGGTGTCACTGAGATCTGGTGACAGCAATGTCACCCAGCACCATCACTTACCCATTTTCAATAATAGATGAGGGCTTTCTAGGTGTGGAGGTGGGAGACACAATTTTATTCTGATTCAGGGATTTTGGTGCTGCTGGTTGGGATTTCTGGGGCCAGTGGGAAGGTCCTGGGTACTGCTGGTTTCTCTGGTGCTGCTGATTTCTCTGGTGCTGCCAGCAAGGAGCCACAGGAGTCAGCCAGCCCTAGGTCCCTGTTGCTCCTTCCTTGGAYGCTTGGTCCTTGGAGCCTGAAGCAAAGCCAAACTGTGCCAGGAAGTGCCAGGGCAGCCGCACTGTGGCCAGAGCCCAGCAGCAGCACTGGGATGCCAGTGTCTGGAGGTGTAGGGGACACTGGCTGTGGGGACCCCGTGGGGCCTCAGGCTCGGCAGTGTCCAGTTAGTGCCAGGTCGAGGATAAGCCTTGCTGAGCTGTGCACTTTGCACCGAAACCGCAAGCACTGCCGAGGACTGGGACATGCCTGAGTCACAGAAAATGTGACTCTGATGGCAGATCAGAWCGGCCTATTTACAGCTCCAGGAAATCCTCTGGCTCGTTCTTAGCAGGTCTAAAAAAATCTCCAGCAAACCCAAAATAAGATGGTGCTGGGGTCACTAGCAGTGCTGCATGTGCCAGCRTGATGAGATCTGCCTTCCGCCTGGAGCCTGCTGAGGCTGTGATGCTGGTGGGTGGGAAGGGCAAGGTATCCCATCTGCTGCTTGTTGGGATAGCAGAGATTTGCCCCACCAACAGCTATGGTGTGGGATGGGTGTTTTGCTGCAGGAGCTGGGACACCRAGCAAGTCCCCATGTTCCAAGCTATGGGTGCAACAAGGGCACTCGRCTAGGTGTGTGCACTGAGGGTGCTGTRCAGGTGCTCTGCCAGCACCCCAGGGTGCCATGCTGGAGCAATGCCAAGGACAGACAGGCTTCTGGAGCTGGGAGCAATGCCAGCACATGGTGGGCACATGGTCTGTAAGGAGCGGTTTGGTGTGGTGTGGGCTGGGGGCTCCAGCAGCAGCACTGCCACTGCTGCGATGGGGGCAGCCTGGGAGAGGGGACAGCCTTCTGGATCCAACTGTCTGTATCACTTCTTCCTGGCTTGCTGCTGTAAACTGGGGGAGCTGTACCCTGACAGGTGACAGCCCTGAGGTGCAGCCAACAGCTCCCCTGCCTTTGAATCAGGCATACTCAGGCATATTCCCTGATTCCCACAATGTGGGACCCCCTTTCCCCCCAGCCCAAATGTCACACCCTGAAACCATGCTGAGGCCCCATGATGCCATCACAGGTAAGGCTCAGTGGGGACGGCCTTTATGTTTTGATGCCTAAACTGGGACCCCCCAGCATTTACACATTCTTGCAGCCCCCTGCTTCAGGACTGGGTGATCCTGGGGAGGAAGCGTGCTTGGAGGCCCTAGGAAAACCAGGTGGCTTCACTGGGAATGTTGGTTTTGGGACTCCAGGCTTCAACTGGTATGTGTTTTGTGACGGTGATCCTGTTGTCTCCATTCCCAGGTCCTGATGTCGTCCTGAGCCTTGCTGGCAGCCTTGCTGGAGATGAACTGARTCGTGCAAATCTCTGTGGCCAGGCCCCTGCCATGGAGGAGGCGGGATCTCTGCCGGTGGCAGCCTGGCTGTCTGCCCTCCACCTTGACCAGTACGTGGAGACCTTCCAGCAAAACGAGCTGTGGTCAGTGTGGGACTGCCGGGCTCTGACAGATGAGAGGCTTACTCACCTTGGGGTGCTGCTGCCTGGCCACCGCCGCCGCATCCTCCTGGGGCTGCAGAAAGCTTTTGCTGAGGCCCCACTGACCGCCGGGACTCACCAGCCCCCTGCCATTAAACCTGTCCCCATGAAACGCCACATCTTCCGCCTGAGTGCTTCRACAGGGCCGGAGCAGCTGGAGCCCCAGTGCCCACCAGTGCCCGGTGGAACCCCGCTGCTGGAGCTGGAGCGGGGTGCAAGCTTTGCCCAGCTGCCCCCACCCATCCCACCCAGGATGGGCTGCCGCCCCCCCCTCAAATTCTCCTCATCACTATCRGGGAGCAGCCCCGAGCCCTGCCCTGCACCCTGCAGCCATCTCCCAACCCTGGAGGATCCCTCACCACCAGCCCTTGGAGAGAAAGGCCCTGCTGACAGCAGGGCGAGACCCCCACTGCCACCGCTGCCAGCCAAGCGGCACCAACTGGAAACCAAGTGCCAGAGCCTGAAGGGCCCCTCGCTGACTGACCKCCCCCCTGTGCTCCCCCCCAGGGCTGTGTCCCACAGGAGGTAAGGGGGTGCCAGGGRCATGGGTTTGGGGTGCCCCAAGGCATTGGGGTCTGTGTGGGGGGCTACTGTGATGTGGGTGAGACCCTTGGGGTCATGACATGGGTTGCCTGGGGGACCTACACTTCTCCAGAGCTCAGCACATCTCCTGGAAATACCCGCACCCCAGAGCTCAGCACATCTCCTGAGAGTACCCCCAGCCCCAGCACATCCCATGAGGGTACTAACCCTCCCCCAGCCTCAGCACATACTCGGGGGATGCCCCTGCCTCAGGCCACAGTATTTCCCAGGGCTTCCTACATTGCCCATCACTGGGTGGGCTGAGATATTTATTTTGACTGTGGCTGGATGTGTCCACCCTGTTCACCCCAGTCACCCAGGTCACCCCAGCCTGTCATGGGCTGGGWCTCAGTCCTTGCAGCAATGTAGAGCCCTGCTTTGTCCCCACCTGCAATGTAGGCAGTGCTGAAGCCTGAGTGTGAACTCTCCATACCAGGGAGTGCAAGATGGTGAGCTGCAGCACAGAGGGAGTGGGGCAAAGCTGCTGCCAGCTGCTGTGGCTAGATGACATGGGAGCAGGCTGGAGTTTGGGTACAACAGCGTTTGCAGCCCCTGCTTTGATGTCCCAAATCCCCCAGTGCACCCCCAAATCCTGCAGAGCGCGGGTAGGTGTGGAGTGAGGACGGGCAGTGCAACTGGTGTTTGGAGGGGACAGAGGTGCCAGCACCCTCCTGAGGTGAGGTGGGGGAATGTCAGCAAGCCTGTGTGGCACCCCCGGGGAGGGGGCGACCCACAGACTTCCCAACACTCTTAGGTATCTGTTCCTGGCGCTGGAGTGTCTAGCTGGTCCCCTGAGGTGGGGTCCTGGGAATGGGGTTGGGTTTGTCCGGAGTGATGGTGCTGGATGGGATCACGCGTGTAGTCAGGATGAGAATGGGAGGGCTGGTGGCAGGGCTCCCCCTCCAGCTTCCCATCCCAGTGCCCCTTGGTCCAGACAAAGGGGACCAGACCCAGACAGCCCCCGATGACTGTCCCTTTGGTGCGAACTGTGCTAGTTTGGTGCTGGACGTGCCATGGGTTTGGTGCTTGCCATGCTGGTTTGGTGCCAGCTGTGCCATGGGTTTAGTGCCATCTGTGCCGCCAGTTTGGTACCAGCCATGTCTGAGTTGGATACTGGCCATGCCCTGGGTTCTTGCTGGCCATGYCCTGGGTTCTTGCTGGCCATGTCCTGGGCTCTCACTGGCCGCACCGAGGTTTTGGTGCCGGCCACGCCGCTGCTTCGGCCAGCTCAGGAAGTTTTGCTGCAGTGCAGGAAGTGCCGCGGTGAGAAGCTCCGCTCCCCGCCGGCCTCCCCCAGCCCTCCCCGTGCTTCCGATCGGTGCCACCGGGGTTCCTGTCACCTGCCCAGGTAGGGGGACACGGCTGGCACAGTGCCAGTCGTGCTGCACAGCGGCAGGCGGCGCTCGGGGCGGAGGGATTTTTGGGACGGGATCTAGCGCTGCCGGCACTACCGGGTGCGAGTGTGGCTCTGCCGGCTCCAGCGGCTGTTTCCTGCCCTGGCCTGTGTGCGCACAGGCATTGTTGGYCCCCAGTGCCTGCTGCCCTGGGGGATGGGCGCTCCACCGCGGAACAGGGGCTGCCCACCTTGGTATGGCACCCCCAAGACTGTGCGCTGGAGCTCGGGGGCTCGGATTCCCCCTTGGAGCTGTCCCGGGGCATCTCGGGGTGCATAAAGCTCAACAGCACCCCCGGGACAGAAGGGTGTTCCAGTGGCTTGGGGACCTGTGGGGTCTCCATGGCAGAGCCCTGGGGGCTGTGCCAATGTGGGACAGGTGGGTGGCCTTAGGGCACACTTGGTGTGCCCTGATGCACACATAACATACAGATTATGCGTATGGGTTGGTGCTTGATAGCAACAAAAGGGAATATGTATGGGTGTATATATGTGTATATATATGTGTGTCTATGTGTGTGTGTGTATTTCTCACATAGAACTTGATGCTGTAGTGAATATACACAGGAATGTATCTGCATCTATATATATATGTTGTATGTGTCTTATATGGATATATTGGGGAGTTCAGAACTAACCAGTTGTACCCCAAAACCCTTATCACAAAAGTCACTTTAATTGTATGACCCGGGATGTATTATAGGTGAGTTCTTGTTTTGAGAACATTTTAAAAATAAAGAGCTCTCATCTCCTAAGAAATTCTTCCCTCTGAGGGTRGTGAGGCCCTGGCACAGGCTGCCCAGGGAAGTTGTGGCCCCATCCCTGGAAGTGTTCAAAGCTGGGTTGGACAGGGCTTGGAGTAAACTGGGATTGTAGGCGTCCATGCCCATGGTATGAGATAAGCTTTAAAGGCCTTTCCCAATCAAACCATTCCATGATACTGTGACTCTTTGGCCAGCACCGGTGCCTGCTGGAGATAGAGGAGGTGCTGTGGTGCAGGACAGCTGGCATGGACAAGGGGTGTATTCAGGAGGGTGAGGGTGTGAGTCACACTAGGGCAAGTGTTGGGTCCTGGCTCTGCGTGCAGGGCAGCATGTGCTGGGAGCTTGGGAAACTGCACACACTGGGGCTCYCTGGAATCCCTGGAGTGATGGATGCCTGGCTAAAGTGCTCTGYGCTGGGAACGAGGGAGCCCCACAGCTGCAGGGTGCTGCTGTTGGCCCTAAACCCCATCCTGCTCCCATGGGGGGACCTGCCCAGGGTGGCTGCAGCCAATGAACGTGAAAGGCCTGGGGGTGGGTGGGGATACTGCTGYGCTGCCCAAGGACCAGCAACAGTGGGTGATGCTTGCCATGTTGGGGCTGATGGTTGCTCGTGTCTGTATGATCCTTGCCCATGYTGGATGATGGCCACACCAGGGTGGGTTTGCCCAGGTCTGGATGGTACTTGCCCCCATCGGGGTGATGCTTGCTTCATCCAGGCTGGGGCTGTGGCTCTTTGCCTGCAGCAGTGAGGCAGCTGCATTGGTCTGGCYCTGTCTCTGGGTGGAGATGAGCCCCCACCATAACCCCTTGTGGAGGTGGGRGTGCCCACAGGGGAGGTACCTGCAAGGATGAGGGCTGAGGAAGAGCTGGAGTACCCCTGCCTGTGCCTGTGCTCTGCCCAGGAGCAGAGCAAGTGACCTGGCACTTGTGGGGTGACGCCACCCCCCCATCTCCCCTCACTTCCGGCTGTGCTGCCGTGGTCCCCAGCRCTTCCTCCTAGCTGCTTGCAGAACCATATTGTGGTTTCCTCCAGGCCATGCTCACCTCTGGGTTCTCACCATCCCCCCAAACCCTGGGCCACCCCAAGCACCCAAGGAGATAATAGGATTATCCTAGCCCTGCTGGGTGTGGGATGTCTGCGATAGGTTGATGGCAGCAACTATGTTCAACACTGGGAGCTCTCCCTCACCAGTTTCTGATTTGATGTGCCGCTCCCAATGCCAGCAGCAGGGCTGGGAGCTCTCCAGTTTTGGCTGCTGATAGCTCATGCCTAGACACCCCATGGATAGTCTCAGCAGCAGTGGGTGCTCATGTCTGCACTCTGGTCATGGGATGAGGCTGTCAGTGAGGGCACCCCCTCTCCACACTGGGGGGCAGGGGGTGCAGGGGGTGATAGTGTACCCATACTGCCCCATGGAGCCACAGGGGTACATGAAGCCCAGGGATGCTACAGCAGAAGGTGATGACATGGAGAGYAGCGGCAAGGGTGTTTTGGGGAGCTGGGATGCCATTTGTGCCTGAACTCTGTGGGTGCCTATCCTGCTGGCCCCTGGGATGGTGGGGCTGGGGGCTGGGCAGGACTGGGGCTGGGCCAGAAACTCTCCTGAGAAGTGCCTGTCCAGGAGATGGGGTTTGTCTTGGCCTGAGGCTTGTCATCTCCCTGCTGGCCATGGGGCTTGTGCTGCAGCCCCCCAATCACAGCCCAGGAGGCAGATGTCATCCTGGGTGGCTGCACTGATGCAGACCCAGCCAGGCTCTTGCTGGAGACTCTGTGGCTTGTGCACTGTCACCTCCATGTCACCTCCATGTCACCTCCTGTCTCGGGTCCCTGCACACCTGGGTGCCCCAGCAGCTCCTGCCTGGTGGTGTTGGTAGCAGTGCTGCTCTGCTCCCCTGCCCACGCTCCTCTGCCCATGCTCCCCTCCTTCCCTGCCAGCATTCCCTAATGTATGGATGGTTGTGGCTGGTTACCATGGAAATGGCTGCTGAGAAATGAGGTCAGGCTGACCCAGGGAGAGCCAGCACTCCCGTCTTCCCCTGCTTCCTGCTCCAGCCAGGGAGAAGTTTYTTCTCCAGCTCATCCCAAGCTAAGGTAAATCTTTTGTGTGTGAGCCCTGGTGCTGGGAGGCACATCCCCAGAAAACAGGGGGTGCTGATGGCAGCCTTGGCCATGGAATCATGGAATCACAGAATGGTTTGGATTGGATGGGATCTTAAAGTTCTTTTAGGTTCCATCCCCCCTGCCATGGGCAGGGTCACCTCCCACTAGGGCAGGTTGCTCCAAGCCTCACCCAACCTGGCCTTGAACATTTCCAGGCATGGGGCAGTCTCTTCCTTGACARCCTTCTCTTGACAGCCTCTGCCATGGCCTCATGACCCTGAGGGAAGAGCTTCTTCCCAATATCCAGTCTAACCAGYTGTTCCTACTTGTGGCTATGGTGAGAGGTAGCTGGGGAAGGGTGGAACTGGTACCAGTATGCAGATCCCCTGGGGCTCACCTACCCAGGGCTTGAAGTGAAAACTCTGTCCTGCCCTTTGATTCAGGGATGTTCCAATGGTGCCTTATATTTTTATATCCTGGAGAAACGTCCTCTTAATTTCCTGCCCTAGGAAACACCATTACCCCAGAAATTTCTGTTGWTTGCCTGCTGCCTTTGAGCCTCAGAAAGGCAGGAAGCAAGGAACAAGAGGTAGGAGCAGCTGAGCTCGGCTGCTCAGGGGGTCTGTGGGGAGAAGGACAGTCCCYATGGCCCCTCTCCCCACTGGTCAGGATTTTGGGGCTGGGGGCATGGCTCACTGACCCAGGAGAAGCTCCATTTCCAGGAGTTCTTGCTACTGTAGCAGTCACCCTGGATCTCCAGTGTCTACCCCACAGTGAGGAAGCTGCTGGCACAGAGCATCACTAGGGCCCCCATCCTGCTCAGGGAGCCCTGTGGCCACCTGCAAATCAGCTAATGAAGTGGCTCTGCCGTTGTTTAGACTAGAGGAAAAAAAACAACCTGCTCTGGGATGTGGCTTCAAGGCTGTGGGTGGCTTGGGGTGTCCCAGAGCCAGATAAGGATCCTGAGCCGTGGAGCACACACAGGGGAGTGARGCTGGATGCCAGGAAAACATTTCCAGCCTAGAAACTAGTCATATAACCCAAGCACAGGAAAGGCTTTGCTGTGGAGTCTGTTAGGAATTGGTTTGTGGGTTTGGGTCTGCTGGGGTTTGATCCCTTTTGGGGGTCCTCTTGCACTCTGTGGTCTGCCCCTGAAGGGTATAAGGGCTGGGAAGTGGGGCAGGGGCTGGCATAAGGCAGTGCGTGCTCCTGTCTCCCTCAGCATCCCTGCCAAAGAGGAAGTCCCCATTACGGAAAGAGCGCCCGGTGTCACCCTGTCCCCGCTGTTTCCCGTGCCTTGCACGAAGCTGCCACCCCCACCACCACCGGAGCTGCCATCCAAGGCCACCCTTCCCTTCGTGCCAGAGTTCGGTGAGTACAAGGCGGGGCCCTGTGCATTTGTGTTCCCCTGTCACAAATCTTCCCTTGGGATATCTGGCTGCCATATCCATCCCACTGTGCTGTGGGTGCTGTGCCTTCCTTCTTGCCAGTTTGTTCCTCTGTCCTTGCTGGTCTCCCTTTCTTCTCTATCCCCTTCCTTCCCTTCTGGGCTGGGGGTGTTAGTAGTGCAAGATCTAGGTCAGGGGATTTACAGTGTGTGAGATCTGAGCTGGGGCCTTCACGGGAGGGGTGTAAGCCCTGGGTTGGGAGTTTCAGGGGWTGTAAGATGTGGGCTGGGGAGTTGGGTCCAGCCTCTCCTAGCGCAGAGCAAAGGTTTCTGTGGTTGCTGGAAGCATCCACTTGCACTCACAGAGGAAAAGTGTACCTATGAGGGGGGTGAAATGCAGATATCCCTGGTTCTGGGGTCCCAGGACCATGCCTTTGCACCCCCCAGCCCCTTTCTCAGGGTGTCCATGGGGCTAGGCCAACTGCAGTGAGCAATGCTGCTTTGGGGACCCCCATGGAGGGCTGCAGGTCTGGTCTTGGGGTGCAGCCCTGGCTGGACTATAATTCAACTGGAATAGCTCTGCTGGAAGGAAGAGGAAGGGCTGAGTTCTGTGGGGTGCTGGGTGTCTTTCAAGGCCAGCAGCCCTGTAGGAAGTAGCACTGGTTTAACTGGGAGCTGGGGTGTGTTTCAGAAGCTGGGAGAAGCCATGGACAGGGAGCTTATCTGTTTGTTGGGGGGTGCAGKGAGGAAAGCTGCTCCCACCCTGAGGAGTTTGAGATGCAGAGTCTGCAGGGGGTTTCCRTGGTGCCAAGGTGAGCATCTGCCTGCATTCCTCAACTCCCTTCAGCCTGGGAGCATCCTTGCCTGCTGCCAGGGCCCAAACAGCATCATCTGGATTGGGGTTTTGGGAGGAATCTGCTCCAGATTCTCTGGGATTTGGGAGTGGTTATCTGCCAGGGCCAGGCAGTCTGGGACCACTTGTTCCCTGTGAAGTTACAATCCTGACCAGGATTCCTGCTGATGTGAGTGCTGGCTGAGAGTGTGGAGGAACCATCTCTCTCTCCTGTTGTCCTCTGGGATCTCATTTCCATGGTGCACATGGGAGCTGATAAGGAATGGAAGAAGAGGGAGGGGAATCCACCCTGGAAAACCCCAGCAGCAGGAGCTCCCAGGCAGAGATGGGAAAGCCTGGCTGGAGCTATGGTCCTGGGGCTGGTGTCAGCAAGTCCCCTTCTGGTGAGGCCAGGAATGTCATGACTGTGGTGGGAGGTGCCACTAGAAGGACTTTGCCCTTTCCTGCTCTTCTCCAAACTCCTTGATAAAACTTTTGTTGTCGCAGGGATGGGGTGGTTATTTGCCAGGGGCAAAGCAAGGGGGGGGAAGCTAGCCATGCGTGCATTCTCATCCTCCCCACAGGCTCTGGGGTAGCAGGGGGATTTGGGACCCCTTGCTCCACCCCAGATGATTCCCTTTCCTTTGTCAGATGACTCAGACTACGAGGACTCGGCGTGGGAGGAGGAATTAGCCAGACCGGCGGGGGAGATGGCCAAGGTTGGTCCCACCATGGGGCTGGAGGAGGGTAGGAGCTGGCAGGGTGACTGGCCCTGAGGACTGGTGCTGGCCT
Source organism: Malurus melanocephalus (assembly GCF_030028575.1). Classification (NCBI taxonomy): domain Eukaryota; kingdom Metazoa; phylum Chordata; class Aves; order Passeriformes; family Maluridae; genus Malurus; species Malurus melanocephalus. The sequence continues at coordinate 237,807 of NW_026623530.1, forward strand.
TGGGATGCTCCAGAGATACTGGTTAAAGCTGGAGGAGCGTGTTAAAGACTAGAGAGGGGGTCACTGAGCCCCCCCCCCCCCTGGGTCTCTCATAGGGAGTAACCTCCTGAGTGTCCCGTGGGGACTGAAACCCCAGAGCTGCAGCTGGGTCCTTCAGTGTCCTTGGGAAGTACCCACCAGGTTTTTCAGTGGTGCTGGAGCATGAGGGTCCCTGGGGAGCACCCACAAGGTCTCACCCCAGTGTTCCCAGGAAGCACTCACTGCGTCCTTTGGGGTGTCTGGGAGCACCCCCAGCTGTGCAGCACCCCGGCCCAGGGTGTGTGCTAGTGGACACCTCCAGCACTGCAYCTTGAATATAATCCCTGGATTGCGAATTTCTGTCTGCCTCCCTTGCTCCCTGGGGTGGGAATGGATGGATTTGAGGAGTCCCATCAGCTGCAGAGCCCCCATAGCACCTGAAGCCCCCATCTGGCTTTGCTTGTGAACACCAAGACTAAGGGGATGATGCCAGATTTCTCGTGAAGTTCTGACATTTTTAGCTGCTGTAAATAACCATCTTGGTGTTCAGCTCCTCCCTTGACTGCACTTCCCTCTCTCTGCGAGCTTCAGCATGCTTCTTCCTGAACACCCTGACACTGTGGGCACCCACTTAGCTGAGTATGGGCTGGTGACACAGCTTCGTGTCCCCTCTCCTTCCATCCATCCTGCACCCTCACGGGCACTCAGGGCWCCAAGGAGATCCCACATGTCATCCATATGTGCCCCTGCAGGAGGATGCTGAGCCCAGGATGGGGAGACCACGGTCCCTGCGTTTCAACAGCCTCTTCAGTGAAGACGAGTTCAGCGAGGACCACCCTGATGCACCCCCTGCCAAGTACGAGCTCGGCTGCCATGCTGTGTGCAGGGGACATGTGTGTGCAGCTGGTGACACGCTGTGTGTGTGTATGTAGCCAAGGGATATGTGTGCATGTACCAGGGGGTGCTTGTGTGTATGTTGGGTGTGAGCACAGGCAGAGAGCTCTTGTGCATGGCAGGGTGGGTGAGTGCATAGCTCAGGGCTTCTTGTGTGTGCACAGCTGCACAGTATGCACACGTGTGCACATGAGACCTGTGCATGGGAGCACATGTGTGTGTGTGTGTGTGTGTGAGAAGAGAGCAGCTCTGCACATCGCTGGGCTGGGCTGTGGTCTTGGGGCTGCCCCTGTCCCCCTCACAGAGCTGGGACTCAGGCCTGGGCTGTCCCTGGAGCTGGGGGATGTGCTGGGATCYCCCTGAGAGGACTGTCCCCAGAGTACCCGCTTGCACACAGCTGACCTGCATTGCCTGTGCCTCAGGGAAGGTCACGGGGAGGCTGAACTGTGCAGGAGAGCCTCGGCCCCTCCCGGGACCTGCCAGCTCTTAACCCCCTCCCTCGGCTCCTCATCCCCAGTGGCAGCAGCAGCTGGAGTGACAGAGACCCCAGCCTGCACCTGCCTGCAGCCGACACCTTCCCTGGCAGCAGCCCCAGCACACTCAGTGACAGCATGGAGGGCATGAGTGCCACCACCACTCTGTCACCCACCATCAGAGCGGGGTGGCTGGACAAGAACCCGCCACAGGGGTGAGTGATGTACTGTGGGTCCCTGTGTGACATGGAAGGGTGATTGTCCCCTCCTTTTCCCATCTGTAATTCCTGCTTGAGGGGGTGTACTTTTGCTTTGGTGAAAATCCACCACTAGGGATGTGTTCCTTCCACTGCCTTCTAACCTGTGATTTAGCTTAGAGCCATCTATTTTTCATGAAAGAGCCTTTCTCAGAGCGGGTGCCACCAGTGGCTGTAGTGACTTGGCTGACGAGGAAGGGAGCCTGCAGCTCAAGCTTTCTCCCAGACCCTGCATCACTGGGAAAAGAGCTGYCTTTCCTCTGAAGGAGCCCTGGAATAGTGGTGACCGCAAGAGAAGCTGTCAGGGATGAGGTGGGGGGTCTGGGCTGACCCATGCATTTGGGATCACTGGGTATGCTGCAGGAGGAGGTGGTGATGGCCCCTATCCCATGGGATAGCAGCCCCAAATTCTAATCTCATGGTGGAAAGCCAGAGTGGTGCAGGAGTAAAACAGGGGAAGTGCTGGGTGTGTGTGTCTGTGTGCTCCAGAGTGAGCAAGCCAGGGAGTCATAGAGAGCCCAGTGAGCACAGCAAGCACAGTGTGCACAGGGAGCCCACTCAAAGAGCCCCTGCACTAGCTGGGAGGCAACAATCAAGCAGGAGATGTGATGGATATTTGGGGGCTTCTTAATTTGGGCTCTGRGGAAGCCCTGAGGCAGCAGTTCCACCAGCGGAGGAGGAGGAAGCTCAGCTGTTTGCAACGGAGCAGCCGTGCTGCTGGGGAAGTGAGAGCAGCTGGAAGTTCCCTGGGAAGCTGCTCCAGCAAACCTTTCCTGAGTAAACAAGCCCTTAAGCAACCACTGTGTCCCTGCAGCTCCCCCAGCCCTATCAGCAGAGGGGAACTTGGGGGTTCAGTGYTGGTAGGGGGCTGCATGGCAGGGCTTGTTGCTGGAGCCATTTCAGAAAGGGCTTGGCTTCTGCAGCCCTAATGCTAAAGGGATGGGCTGAAGAGTGTCCTGACTTTCCCTGTGGTGCATGGTTGGTCTGCATGCTGGGCTGGGGCGGGCAAAGGGGTCTCTGGTGGGCTCTCTTCCAGCCCCAGGGTCCTGCCATCTTTATCCCCATCCTGGCAGAGATGCCCGGATTCTCCCTGTGCTCCAGSGCCGCTGACCCCTGTTGGAATGTGTCTCCTGGATTGAACCCTGCCTGGCTGTTAGGTCCTGAGCAGTGAATAGGGATTTGGGGGAGCTTTTAGGGGCAGCCCTCATTCTCAGCTCCATGTTTTAATTGGAGGAAAGCATGAAGTCCCCATTTCTGTCCCCAACACAACATAAGGGCACAGGATCAGGGGCTGGGGACTTAAAGGACTGGTTGAGACAGACCTCTTATCTTTGTGCAGCATAGAGGACTGGGGGACATGGCACAGGAAATAGGGACATGGCACCAGATCAAGGGTTGGGGACACAGGGTAGAATGGAAGGCTGGGGACATCAAGGGCTGGGGACACGGCACAGGATGGAGGATTGGGGACATTGAGGGCTGGGGACACAGGGCAGGATCAATGGTAAGGTGGCCCCAGGCTTTTGGCAACTGGGGCGTGAACACRCAAGCAGAATCATCGCGAGTTCAAGGGCATCCCCTCCAACGGATCCCTCCGGTCCCCTCCCAGGTCCTACATCTACCAGAAGCGCTGGGTGAAGCTTGATGCTGACTACCTCCGCTATTTTGACAGTGAAAAGGTGGGTGGAGAAGATGAATCTGGGGGTTTGGAATGAGAAGGTGGCAGAGGAGGTGATCCTTCTGGGGCAGCTGGGAGATGTGGCTGTGCCAAGGGGCAGTATCCCAGGGAGCAGCCATGGCTGGGTGCTGGGCTGTGATGTGGGAGGCTCAGAGCCTCCTGGACATGGGAGTTGGAGCATTGGTCACAGGGCCACTAACTGCCCCATTTCCCTGAGGCCACAGACATGAGCAGCCCGTCTCCCCACTCCCTCACCCAGGATACCTACTCCAAGCGGCTCATTCCCGTCTCCTCCATCTCCCGCGTCGCCAGCGTCGGGGACCAGAAATTCGAGGTYGTCACCAACAACCGCAACTTCGTGTTCCGGGCTGAGAGTGATGGTGAGYGACAAGGGGTCCCTGTTCCCCAGCTGCTGTCCCTTCTCAGCCCATGGGATGAGTCCCATTGGCTCCCGGGCCCGGGCTTATCCTGACCTGTCTCCCCTCCGGCCCCACAGTGGACCGCAACGAGTGGATACAGACCCTGCAGCAGATTGCAGAGGAGCGGAAGAGCAAAGCTCCAGAGAGGACACTGATGTCCTCAGCCACTGACAGTGCCACTGAGCTAGCTGACAAGAGTGGCTTCCTGGAGCTGCGAGGCTTTAAGCACAAGCTCTTTGTGGTGGTGGCTGGGGACAAAGTGTTCCTTTACAAGAATGSAGAGGTGGGTAACTGGGAGGGCTGTGGCACTATGAGGGACCCTGCTGCCATTCYAAAGGGGACCCCTTCCCTTTGCAATCCCAACCTGAGCAGAGCAGCAGTGAGCCAGGGCACCCAGGCCTGCCACCCCACAAATGGAGACAGCACAGAAGCCACTGAGTGCTGATGTCTGAGCTGGAGCCCTCTCTCTCTGCTGGCTCTGAGCCTTGGGTTCTCCTAGGAGCATCACATCCACTGTGGGTGCTCCAGAGTCTGTGGTGCCCTAGGTACCCACAGGATGAGAGCTGGGCAGAGAAGGGACTCCAGCTCCCAGGCATTGGATCCCATCATCCATCCCCTGCCTTATCCCTTGCCCCCCTCACCAGGACTATCAGCTGGGGATTGGCATCACCTACATTGAAATGAATGTGGGGAATGTCAAGGAGGTGGATCGTCGGGGCTTTGACCTCACCACACCATACAGGACCTTCAGGTGAGCCCGGGTGGGGAGTRGGTGCTGAGGGTGCTGCCCACCTTGATCCACGGTATACCTCATCCCCATCCCTGCCGGCAGCTTCTCTGCTGACTCAGAGCAGGAGAAGGAGGAATGGGTAGAGGCCATGCAGCAGTCCATTGCTGAGGCACTCTCCAACTCGGAGGTGGCCGAGAAGATCTGGGCAGTGGAGTCCAACCGCTTCTGTGCCGACTGCGGCTCCCCCAAACCCGACTGGGCCTCCATCAACCTCTGTGTTGTCATCTGCAAGAGATGTGCAGGTACCTGTATCCAGAGGGGCACAAATGGGGATCTCTGAGCACCCCTATACCTTTCACAYGCTACAGTGAGTCCCTAATGGCTCATCTCTGTCAGGGGAACACCGAGGATTGGGTCCTGCCATCACCAAAGTCCGGAGCCTGAAGATGGACAGGAAGGTGTGGACCCTGGACCTGATTGAGGTATTGGCACAGACCAGTCCCCAAATGCCCTTTTGAGGGGTGACACTGTTCCCTCTGCACGGTAGAGCTGCTCAGTGTGGGCTGGAGGGTTCCTCTAGGCTGATTCCAGCCCCTTGGGGGCACACCACGGTGTGGCTTGGCTGGGGAGAGGACCCYCAGCAGCTTTTTATTCTGTCCCTGTGAACCCCTGGCACCCAGTTCAGCCGGTGAGGACAAGCTGCAGTTATGTGTCCATGCCACAGACAGATGATGTCTCTTTTGTCTGTGGGGACATGGCTCTGGAGTGGCTGGAGTGGCTGTGGGGCCATGGCTGTGGGATTGGCGCGGGGCCAAGGGCAGAGCAGTCCTCCCAAGTGCTATTGCTGCCGGCAAGGAGGAATGTGTCGGCACAGCCAGGGCCAGGAATGGGTGGGCGGGRGGAGCTGGGATTCGTTTCAAGACTTAACCTGGCAGCCATTTTCTGCCGGCAGAGCCTGTCTGGCTCCGTTCTTCCCATCCATCCTGCTCAGATCCTGCATTCCTGCCTGGCGTCCCACCCGCGCAGCCTCCGCCTCCGGCGTTGCCTGCTCCCCGAGCTCCCAAACGCTTCCAGCTGCTGCCTGCGGCTGCTCCCTTTCCCCTCCCCTTTCTGGGAACGCCGCCTGAAACCACTCCAGCATCCCCAGGTCCCCAGCTTGCACCACCCCTCCTTAACCCCCGCATGCACCCATTCCACCCCTAAAAACTWTGGGGTGCTGGCAGTCTCCCGTGGGTGTTGAGGTGGTGTGGGTCTCCCTGACACCGGGCTAAACCTCGTAATGGCATTGCTCAGTGTGGATAATGGGATGGCAAGAGGCCACCAAAAGGACTTTGAATCTTGTCCCCATGGATGCTGAGCACCACCCCACCTCCCACAGCTGGGTGCTGCATTCCAGATGTGATTTTCCGGGGCAGGAAGGGGAGTTGGTGGCTATGGCGGCTCTCAGATGCTGCGTGCCTGCAGTGGGTGGGTGCTCCTGCACCCTGCCCACCCACCCTCCCCACTCCCCCTCCCCACTCCCCCTGTACCACCCATGCTCTTCATGCACCCCACTGTTCTGGGCAGCACCCCGCCCCCAGCAAAGCCCTCTCACATGTCTCACCAGTATTATCACCGTGGCTTGTCCTTGTCCCCACAGCTCTTCCAGCAGTTTGGCAATATGATGGCAAACCAGTTTTGGGCTGCAAATGTGCCTCCCAGTGAGGCCATTGGCCCCACCAGCAGCAGCCAGGACAGGAGGCGCTTCCTCATCGCCAAATACCGGGAGGGCAAGTACCGCCACTACCACCCACTCTTCGGCAACCAGGAGGAGCTTGACAGGGTCAGTGGCCCCCAGGGATGAGCACCCACTTGGGGGGTCTGCCTGGGTGCAAAGTGGTGCTGAGCTGGGGTCCTGAGGCTCTTTTGGGAGTGAGGTCTGTGCCAAGCAGACTGCCCACCATCCCTTCCTGCCTRTGTCCCTGCCTGTATCCCCCCAGCCCCCACTCGCCACACCCTCTGTCCTTACTGTGCAGCCCAAGCCAAAGCCTAGGGTCTGCAGGAGGGATGAGCCAGCTSTGGGGACAGGATGGCATCTCTGCACTGGGACATAAGAACCTTGTCCAAGGCACGATGTCCCCATCACAGCCAGGCAGCCCCACAGTTTACCTCTTCCAGGCTTGGAAACAGTTTTGCAGTCCATCTCTGGGCTGGATGGGGCTTAGGGGGGCTGGTGCTGGAGGCACACGGCAGTTCAAGCAGCTTGAAATCCCTTCTCAGGAGCACCTGGCCAACACCCCCAAACTCCAGCCATGGCACCCATTCCCGGTGCTGGCTGCTGGCAGGGTGCCAGACCAGAGCGTCACACAGGAACTGTCGCACAGGGACTGTCACACAAGGAATGCCATCCTGGCACTATGGCTGCTGACCTTCGCCTCCCACTCTGCCWTGGCTTCGCCCCTGCCATGGCTTTGCCGGTGTTTGCACAAGAGTTGGGAGCATGCGGGGGGCCCAGGCAGCCACGGGAATTCGCATGTGGGCTTGTTTGTTTTCCTACTCCGGCTCAGCCAGCCCGCCCCGCTGCCGTATGACTTCACCCCGGCTCCTTAAGGGAGGGATTCACTGCCGGCTCCAAACTTTTTCTCCCAGTTTGAGCCTCCTTTGTTCTGACCAGGCGGCTGGGAGGCRGCCGGGAGGCAGCCGGGGGTCCGGCAGCTCGCTGCACTCACCCGGCTCCTTTGGCTGGGGGTCTCCTCCTCCTCGCTGGGAGCCATCAGCTTCACTGCTGGCCTCCTGGCTCTGCTGCAGGCTCTGTGTGCGGCTGTCACCACCAGTGACCTGGCGGAGACACAGGCTCTGCTCTTCTGTGGGGCATTGGTGACCTGTGACACCGGGGACCCYCAGTGCCCAACGCCCCTGGCTCTGGCTGAGAGAAGTGGGCAGCGGCTGCAGATGGAGTTCCTGCTCCACAACAAAACCTCAGGTAAGGGCTGACCCCCTTGAAGCTCCACCGTGGGCTCACACCCACTGACATCATTCCTGGAGTTGCCACTGGGGTRTTCTGGGTGTTTTGAGCCAGCYCTGTGTCCTGCCCARCAGCTTCTTGGCAGGGGACTCTCCGTCTGCTGGCACTGTGAGGGTCTGTGCAACCCAGGAGAGGGAAGAGAGGCTTTGGGGAAATCCCTGTACCCCCTGAGGACTCCATCCCAGCTGGGAACACAGGTCTGGAGCACAGCTGGGGATGCAGGCTGGTGTTGCAGGCACCGGAAAGGATAGGAGAGAGTATTCCCACGCCATCCTGGCATGCTGTGGGCTTTCCAGGCACCTTCAAGGGACATTCCCCTGTCAGATTGGCAGCTCCCACATCCAGCATGCCCCTGGGGTAGGAGGGCTGACCCCCTAATGACCCATCCTATTCTGCTGAATGTGTGCCAATGCCTGTGATCACCCCTGAACTCGCTCCAGGAGGGCTGACGGCTCCCATGGGATGTGCACCCTAATGCAGGGTCAACCTCTGGCCTTGGGTGGGTGGGCAGGAACTCTTTGGCAGGGGKAGCAAAGGTGTGGGGGGCTGGCCAGTGCTTACTAGAGCCGTCACCTCCCGCCCCGCCTCGGCAGCCAAGTCTCCGGCGGAAGTTGGAATTTGCCCAGGTCTGGGCCCAGCTCTTCCTGACGTGTCAGCACTAAAGGGGTCGGGGAGAGCTGTGAGGCCTCTCAGCCATCCCAGTGAGCCAGAAAAATCCAAAGCTTTGGCTCCCYCGACTGCTGGGGCCAGCAATCTCCAGTGTCCTGTGGTGTGGTGGATGAACCCAACACTGTGTGAAGCAGGGCTGGACTGGGGGAACAGAAACCTGCCTCATCCTGGGTTCCCTGTCTCTAGAGCTCCAGGCACCCTATGCTCTGACCTAGGCATGGTTTAGGGGTGTCCCTGCATCCTGTCTCTCTTCATCCTGGTGGAAGTGGGGGTTGCCTCTTGCTGGCAAGGTAGGGAAGCCAAGGCAGGAGACGTGACTGTGATCAGATGAGGAGGCAGTGACAGASCCCTGGGCTGTTCTTTCAGCTGCAGGACAGTGATGTTCTGCCCTGCATGTCCTGCAGAGCAGCAGGGASCTGGGACAGCCTGGGAGRGATCTTMGTGGTGGGGGAACCTGGTCCCCACCTCCCCACATTGTCCCCATCCCGTCCCAGCTCAGTGCTTAGGGAGGGGCTCCAGGGAGGACTCAGGATGTGGGATGACTACCAGGCAGCCCTGGATTTGGAGACCAGCATTGCTCCTTGCACCCCAGCTGTGCTGTGGTAGGGGCTCGGGSTGCAGCCTGTGGGGTGCTCCTTGTGCTGAGATGGAGGAAACCAAACTGCCTCGCAGTGAGGGCTGGGGGAGGAGGGCAGCTCCCCGTGACAAACTGCTGTCCYTGCTTGCAGAGCCACCACGCCTGGAGATGGTGGGCAGTGAGCAGAAGYCCTACTCTGTGCACCTGCCCTCCATCACCCACAATGGCTTCCTCTACAAGACTGCCTCCATGGCCAAGCCCATCTGCGAGCGAAAGGGCCCGGAAGGTACATGTGAGACAGGGAAAAGGGAGCTGGGAGATTCAGACCAGTTCCCTCTGAGATGGGAAATGGCACTCTCCCTGTTCTCTCAGGCATTGAAAAGGTGATGGGGAAGTGCACCTGTTAGCCTGATGGGGTGATGGGGGGTTGCATCTGATGGGCACCCAGTGGGTGCTGCTGCAATGCTCAGGCTGGTTTGTTGAGTGCTATGGGATGGGCTGGAGCTCAGGGGCACTGCTCAGTGCTCTCCTGTGCCGTGCAGAGTTCAGCCGGAGGTGGTGCACGCTGCAGGACGGTGTGCTCAGCTACTATGAGAACGACCGCAATACTGTGCCCAATGGCGAGATCAGGGTGGAGGAGATCGTCTGCCTGGTGAACAACCCTCTCCATGCCCATGGGTAAGGCTGCACTCCTCTGGAGCACCCCAACAGCCCCTCTGCTCCTGCAGGACCTGGCACAGCTCCAGTGGCACCCACGAGGGATGGCACTAGGGGACTGAAGTCCCCAAACCCACCAATGGCCCCTGAACACACCGCTTTGCAATGTTTCTTGTAAATAATTTGCAGCCCCTTTGGAGCCTCTTTACAATCCTTTTGTGAAACCTTTGCATTCCTTTTGCAACACCTTTGTTACCTCTTTGCAGCTGCCTTGTAATCCCKCTGTAACCCTGGTCCAACTCCTCTGTAACCATTTTGTGGCCCCTGTGCAGGCCCTGTGTCACCTGTTGGAATGTTCTAGCAGCACAGGGATGCAGGATTGCCTGGGTCCATGGCAGTGGGATCCCACATTAGATCGGCCATTGTCAGAGTCATCAACAGTCATGCAGTGGGATGCTCCCACCCCTGGAACACCCCTATCACCCACACAGCTCTGTCGCACTCCTGTGGGCACCCAGGCTCCTTTTTTCCTCCCTTCTGAAGGATCGAGAGCACGTTTGAGGTGTACACYGAAGCAGAGCGTCTCTACCTTTTTGGGCTGGAGAGCCCCGACTCTGCTCGGGAATGGCTCAAGTCTATTGCCAAGGTGGGATGCAGGGACCTGGGGTGGCCCTGGGTGCTGKAGGCAACCGGATGCGGTGATGCTGATGGATTTCTCTCCTCCCTGGCTCAGTCCTTTGTCCATCCCCGTGCCGAGGAGCTGCTGACACTGGACTTTGAACGGCTTGGCCGGCTGCATTACAAGGGGGGTCTCACCCTGGAGCGTGCGCAGGAGGGCTGGTTCGCTCTGGTCGGTTCAGTGCTCCATGTCTGCTCTGAGGATGGCCGTCAGCAGGAGCCTCTCCAGCTSCGCAAGCTGCAGGAGCTCTGTGAGTGCTGCTGCTCTGCTGGCAGGACCCCGTGGCTGGGAGGGAGGAGGTGTCCCCCAAATCCTGCCCTAGGGTGCACCTAACCTTCGGTGGGAGTATGGTGGGTGTTGCTCCTATGGAAATCAGGGTCTCTTGAATGAGAGGGAATGCAGCTGCTCTTTTTCCACTTCATCCTTTTCAACCCCCTTCCCCCTCTCCATCCTCTTCCCCAATCCTTCTTGTCCCATTTGGACTGGAGCTGGAGTTTTTGGCAGAGCCTCTCGCACCATGTGGGTCTAGGGGGCTGGGGCATCCCATGTTCCTATAGGTGATGGGCTCCCTGCCTTCCTTTCCAGCCATCCAGGGGGACCATGAGGTTCTGGTGCTGGTGGAGAGACGGAGGTAAGCGTGGAGGGTGGGTGAGAGGGGGCCCCCCCCAGCAAAATACCCCTCCTTGTTCTAGAGTGTCTTTACCCTATTGGACTTGGCTCCAGACCCCTAAAACAGAGTTGGGATCACCTGCAGGCTCCCAGGGCCAGCCTTCCTGGGGGCTGTGGACATGCAGTGGGGTCTGGGGGGSCACCTAGCCCCCTGCTAAGGCCAGATGTGCTGGCAGGACTCTGTACATCCAAGGGGAGCGGAAGCTGGATTTCCTGGGCTGGGTCCACGCCATCCAGAAGGCTGCAGGCAGCTCGGGGGACACCTTGTCGGAGCAGCAGCTGACAGAGTCAGACGTCCCACTGCTGGTGGACCGCTGCATTGACTACATCACCCAGTGCGGTATGAGACAGGTCCTGGGCTGCTGGTGGGGACAGAAGTGTAGCATTTGGGTCACCYTACTGTGTTGTGGCAGGGTGAGAACCTGATGTGCTTGTGATACGTGTTTTGCTCCCTCTCTGAACATCTGCTCCAGCTCTGTGGGAGGGAGGGCTCCATCTGTAGCAGGGCTTTGGCTCCAGTCACAGGAACACCTGCAGGAAAGGATACTCTGTGGCACCTGGCAGTATTTGATGGGCAGCTGGTGGGCCAGGAGTGGGATCTGTCTGCTGGAGAGAGGGTCTCATCCTCACGGACTCTATCACAGGGCTGACATCTGAGGGAATCTACCGCAAGAGCGGGCAGAACTCCAAGACCACCAGCCTTCTGGAGGCACTACAGMGGGATGCGCGCCGTGTCCGCTTGAAGGAGGGCGAGCACCAGGTGGAYGATGTGGCCAACACCCTCAAACGCTTCTTCCGTGACCTTGGGGATGGGCTCTTCACCCGGCGGTGGGCCCAAGACTGGCTGTGGGCCACAGGTGAGCCCTGGGCGCTGCTTGGGGGTAGCAGAGGAGGGGTATGGCCTTCCCAGTTTTGTGCAGCCTATTTGTCCCCTTCATGGGTTGGAGAAATGTGTCTGGGCTCCACATGTTCCCCTGTGCTGGGGTCTCAAGTGGTGGGTGGGGAGTGGAGTGTGTTCACCTACTCCTGTGCAGACTCGTGCTCTGGCAAGGATGGGGCTGAGCCAGGGGAGACAGCCAGATCTGCCTTCCCTTCCCTTCTGGATCTGGTCAGTGGACAATGGGGATAGATGCACCCAGCAGAAAAACGGACACAAACTACAGCCCCGTGGAGCTGGAACGGTCTGGCTTCAGAGAGCTGGGATGCTTTAACTTTGTGATGCTTTGGTGCCATGATGCTGGGATGCTCCAGTTCCATTATGCTGAGATATTCTGTTCCCATGAATCTGGGGTGATCTAACCCTGCAGAGCTAGGATGCTGTGGCCCCATGGAGCTGGGGTGCCCTGGCCTCACAGGTCTGGGATGCTCCAGCCCCATAAAGTAGGTGTGCTCTGGCCCCATGGACCTGGGATTCTGCAGCCCTAGGATGCTCCRACCCCTTGGAATTGGCAGGTTCCAGCCCCATGTAGCTCTTCCCCATTGAGCTAGGTTGCTCCAGCCCCATGGAGCTGGGATGCTCTGGCCRCATGGAATTGGAGTGCTTTGGCTCCATGATGCTGGGATGTTTCAGTGCCATGATGCTGCGTTCCTCCGGTCCCATGATTCAGGGATGCTTAAGCACTGGCATGCTCCAGCTCTGCAGACCTGGGATGCTCTCTGGTCTCATGGATTTGGGGTGCTCAATCCCCACAGTGGGACAGAAGGGAGAGGTGTAGTCTGCACAGTGGATGGTGAGGTCCTGAGCCTTAATCTGTTCATTCTGTCCCTCTGGCAGCGCTGGAGGATGAGAAGGCAAAGGTTGGCGAGTACCGGCAGCTCCTGGCTGCCCTCCCCGCAGTGAACCGGGCCACGCTGAAGGCGCTCATCAATCACCTCTTCCGGTATGGCATTGACCCGCTGGGCATCAACATCTCCCCTGTGGGGACCTGGGAGTTCTGGGGTGTGGGAGAGCCCTTGTCCTTTGCCTCATGTCCCCAGCAAGGAAAGGAGAGGAATTTGGGGTCAAGCTATGCCTGATGCCRAGCATTGTGTCCTGCATGGGTCTTGGAGGGAGGGGTACCGGGGGGCTCTGGGGCAGGAATCTTGACAGAGTTTCCCACAGGGTCCAGTGCTTCTCTGGGGAAAACCAGATGAACACACACAACCTGGCCATTGTCTTCGGGCCCACGCTCTTCCAGACGGATGGGAAGGACTACAAGGCAGGACGTGTGGTGGAGGACCTCATCAGCCACTACGTGGAGATCTTTAATGTAGGTTCACCCCTGGGTCCCAATGTGTGGACAGTTACAGGGAATGGAGAGGTGGAAAGAGGAGGAAGTTGGGTCTGCGCTCTCTGCAGACATCTTGCTTTGGAGACAATGGGAGAGAGGACCATGTCTTTTCAGACCCTGGAAACCCCAGGCCTGGAGCCAGGATGGTCTGGTCAGCYCTGATGGCTTTTCTTCCCTGGCAGGTCAATGACCAAGAGATGAAGAAGCAGCAGGATGAAATCACAGCCATCATGAAGATGCGGGAGGCATCATCCAGTGGAACACAGGTGGGTCCTGGACATGGGGACCTCTTCTCCTGGGGCCCCTGGTGCCTACTGTAGCATCTCCTAGACATGCCCTGGGCAGGGGATGTCCACACTGGTGGACATGGGAAGCTGTAGGTTGAAGCACTTCACTGTTGCCCTCCAGCAAGCTGGGGACTTCATCTGCACTGTCTACCTGGAGGAGAAGAAGACAGAGACAGAGCAGCATGTCAAGGTGAGCAGTGGGGTGGAGGGTGCAGAGAGTGAAGAGGGGACAAGGATCGCCTTGTTGTATGTCCAAGGCTCTGTGGTGGCATGGGGACTCACACCGAGCTAGCACCTCTGTGGTGTGAGGATGGAAGAACCCTGGGCAGTGGCTRATGGAGACCTGCCCCCTCCCTGCCAGATCCCAGCCACCATGACAGCTGAGGAGCTCACCTTCGAGATCCTGGACCGGCGGAAAATTGTCATGAAGGAGAAGGATTACTGGAGCTGCTTCGAAGTGAATGAGAGGGAAGAGGCAGGTTGGTGCCRGGCCAAGAGGATGGTGATGAGGGGAAGAGGGATGGAGATGAAGATGGGGATGCAGATGAGAATGGGAATGAGGTGGGGATGAGGATGGAAATGGTGATGGATATGGTGATGCAGATGGAGTAAGGATGGATGTGAGGATAGAGATGCAGGTAGAGGTGGGAATGGATATAGGGATGGGTATGAAAAATCTCCCCTTGGGATTGCACCATGGAGCTCCAGGTGTTCAAGTGGGACAGTTGCTCACCACATCCAGCTTGCACATGGTCAAGTACTGCAGATGGGCTGGAGTTTGGGACAGGGTATTTGTCAGTATCCTTAGGGGTTCAAGTGCCTTTGAAGCTTGGTGGGGGRCGGTGTCCAGGTTTTCTGGCCCCATGTTGCCTGTAGGCAGCAGCAGGGGAGAGATCAACAAGAGCCAGATGAGACCCTGGTCCTGCCTGCTGGTGCCTCAAGCTCCTGTTGCCAGTGKGTGGGGGTCGGTCTCTTCTCCWRGGTAAYAAGGGACAGGATGAGAGGAAATGGCCTCAAGTTGTGCCAGGGGAAGGTTGTCCAGCCCTGGCACAGGCTGCTCAGGGCAGTGGTGGATTCACTGCCCCTGGAGGGTTTGAAAACATGCAGATGTGACACTTGGGGACATAGTTTAGTGGCAGGACCATAGCAGACCCTCAGGACACAAGTGTGACACTGTCCGGATGGGAGCTGGCCCTGGGTACACTGCCTGTCCCCAAACTGACAGAGCGGCCCTTGCATTACTCGGAGAAAGTTCTGCCCATCCTGCACTGCCTGGGGACAGACAGTTACCTGGTGGTGAAGAAGCAGATGTCCATGGAGAACATGCTCATCTACCTCGGTGAGAGGCAGGGGCCATGGTCTGGGCAGGGAGAGAAGGAAGGGGGTGGAATGGGATGAGATGGGATGGGACGGGACGGGACAGGATGGGATGGGGATGGGATTGCGGAGTGGAGAGGAGGGGATAGAGAAGGGGATGGGAATCGGGAAGAGGATGGGATGGGATCCATGCTAGTAGGCACCAGCTGAGTTAGCACATGGCTTGTGGCCACCTGATACAGTGTCATGGCCAAATGCTTTGCCCAATGCAGTGGGGAAGCTGATCCTGCCTGACCTGCCTGGGCTGGGAGTTGAGGGGCAGTACCAGGGCTCTGCAGCAGCCAGAAGGCTGCCGTGACAGGGGGGAGGGTCTGGCTGCACCCTTCTTGGGGTGGGCTGGACCCTGGGTGGACCGGAGCCACTCAGGCACCTGCCTGCAGCCAGCAGAGTGGGTGACTGCAAGCATGGCATGATGAAATTCCGGGAGGAGAGGAACCTGCTGGGGCTTGGGCTGAGCACTGGCTTCCACGATCGCTACTTCATCCTCAACCACTCCTGGCTGCGCCTCTACAAGGAAGTGCGGGTGAGCCCTTCCCTTCCCTTCCCTTCCCTTCCCTTCCCTTCCCTTCCCTTCCCTTCCCTTCCCTTCTGTGACTCCATGGGGATTCCCTGAGGCCATGGGATCCACATGGGCTGGCATAGCTCAGGCACCAATGGGCAGTGCCAGAGCTGGCCCCAGCAGTGCTGTCACCCAGACCTGGAGCAGATCCTGGAGCTCTGGTCAGTGCCAGGGCTGAGGAGGGACATGCTGGCATACTGGCTGTGCAGGGACAACCACTCCCTGTCCCCCAGTTCCTGCTTGCCCTGATCTGACAMCACACCCTGGCACCACTCCATGCCCATGCCCTGCCCGTAGGCACAGGGGGGCTGCAGGGAGAGCTCCCCMACCTCTGCTTTAACCCCTGTCCTCTGTTGAACAGAGCCTGAGGCAGCGGAGTCCCCCCTTGGAGAGCGTGAGTAGGGAGGGGAACAGGGGGCTTGGCTGGGCTGCTGGGCTCCCATGCCCTCTGCCCTTACAAGTCTGCCCAGGGCTGACCTCAGATCCAATCCGGGGTCAGTCCCAAATCCAATCCCGCAGCACACGTGCCAATCACCAGAACTGTCCCTGATGCTACCATCTCACTGCTTTAGCCCCCGGCATTATTTGGCCCCTCTAGCTTGGGTGTCCCACTGTCCTTCGGTCCAGGCAGCCAGAGCTGTGTGTGGGGAGGGGACCAGAGAGGATGGGGATGGGCTGAGCTGCTTCCCCATCCTGCGGGCATTGGATCGGGCTCTTGTAAGTCAGCATTGCTTGCATGTGAACATAGATGGAGGGTCCCCAGGGTCCCCAGTGTGGCACTCGCTGCCAGGTCATGGCAAGGCACAGCCAGTGCTGGAAGGGTCCTCATGCTGTGCCATGATGGCAGTGGGACATTTAGGAATGTGCTCTGGCCAGAGTGGGTCTGGGCCCACCAATGCCGTGGCTGTGGCCGTGATGCTGAGGAGGGGTGTGAGGTGTGATCCCCATGGCAGAGGTCTGGTGCCAGGCTCTCGAGACCCTGTCACAACGTGCCACTGCTGGTTTCGGCTCTGAAGGCAACTGGCACCGTCCCCAGGGGACAGGCCACCCGTGTCCCTTTCCTGCTACCTGTGTCCCTTACTATGGGTGACACACGCATGCTCTGCTCTRTGCTGGGCTTCATCCTCATCCCTGTCACCACATCACCACGGCTTTTCCTCCCATCCCAGCATTAGTGGAGGGACTGTGGTGGAGGGGGACCCGTCTGGCAGCCACCAACCCGGTGCTGGTTCCCTGTTCCCTCAGAGTCACAAGCCGGAGAAGGAGTGGCCTGTCCGAAACCTGAAGGTCTACYTGGGTGTTAAAAGGAAGCTTCGACCCCCAACATGGTGAGCAGCAAAGGGGTGGCCTGTGGGGCTGAAGGATGAGGGTAGGAGTGGAGAGGGGGACACGGACAAGGAATAGTTTTGGCTGCTGGACCCATCCACTGCTGGCCAGGCCTCCTGCCACCAGGTGTCAGAACAGCCCTGTAGGACGCTGCTGCAGCCTGGTCCAACCATCAGGGACTGGGCTGTCCCTGGCACTGTCCACAACCCTGTACTCAGCGCTGTCCCTGCCCTGTCCTTCTTCCCAGCCCTGTTCCCAGGGGTGTTTGTGGGGCTGGGGGGATTTATGGAGCTGGGGGAGGGTTTTTGGGGCTGGAGGGGGTGTTTGCAGGATCAGTGGGGGGTTTGCAGGGATGGGGGTTGGCAAGGATGAGAGCGGTTTGTTGGGGTGTTTGGCCAGCAGTGGGCAGCCTTGTGGSCTGTTGGGATTCATGTTTTCATTTCCCTCTTCCAGCTGGGGCTTCACAGTGTTCTATGAAAACGAGAAGCACGAGAAGCAGCAATGGTGAGGGAAGGTGATAYGGGATACTAAACTTATGCTTGGGGCAGATGGGTGTGGCAGCTCTCTGGAGCCTTTGCCGTGGGTGGGGGAGATGGGGAATCATAGAAATCATGAAATGGTTTGGATGGGAAGTGACCTTGAAGATCATCCAGTTGTGCCTGACATTGGCAGGGACATTATATGTGTAGTGACAGCCTGTCTGAGCACCCATGGCCCCATATGGGTTCCTGCTGGGGCCTGTGACTATCCCCTTCAGTCCCCTGGGGCTTCATGCAGAGCAGCAGCTGAGGTCTCTGGAGCAGGAGGGTGTCCCCAGAGTGGACAGAGGGGACATCTTACTTGCCTCCACCACTTCCTCTGGCTGCTGACCCTGTATTCCCACAGGTACCTGTGCTGTGACACCCAGGCTGATCTGCGGGAGTGGTTCGCCACCTTCCTCCAGGTGCAGGTAGGGAGTGGGCCGGGTCAGCATTCCCATGGGGGACAGGCCAGCAGAAACTCTTTGGGGTATTCAAGCATCCCTAAAACCGGCACCCAGGGCAAAAGAGAGGTCCTGGGGTGGGTGAGTCTCTGGTTTCCATCGTTGTCCCCTCTGTCTGCAGAATGGGGGAGTCCTGTGGCCCTCAGAGCGTCCCAAGATGCGGGCAGCGCGGCCGCAGCAGGATGCCAGGTTGGGTAACATCTCCCTCATCCCGCTGCGGGGCAATGAGAGCGAGATGAGGAACAGTGTGGCTGCTTTTGCTACTGACCCTCTAACTGTGAGTGATCTGGGGGCACTGGGTGGCCCTCTGTGCAGGGCTGCATCACCCCTGCATCACATGATGGTGGGGTCCTGGTCTCCCAACCTGGGTGGGGGATATCCCAGCTCCTATTCCCGCTCCCATTCTTTATGTACTGCATCATCTCCAGTGATGGATCTGGGGGGGCTAGCTGATCCTTTGGGGGCTGGTGGGGTCTCCTGATCCAAGGGGTTCCCAAACCATGTGATGCAAGAAGAGGGGATGCTGCCATGCTCCTGATTTTTCCTCTAACTGGTGGATTTTCTGTCCTGGTCACCGATCAGCTCCCTATCCTGCTGTCTGTCTGTCTGCACCAGCTGTCCTGTGTGGGGGCTGTCACCCATCGGGTGTCCYCAGCCATGTGGGTGCTGATGCTGGAGTCTTGCCCAGCCACGGGGCWGGCGGTGGGACAGGGACAATCCCACTGCCTCTGAGCCAATGGCTCAGGCCCTCGTTGCTGTTATAAACCAGGGCACAGGGCCGTGCCGGGGGGATCACCCTGGCATTGGTTGTGTATCACCAGTGGGTGCCAAGGGCAGACAGCAGTATCACTGCTGCCCTGGAGCCCCTGTGCAGGCTCAGGTTTATAACGGGGGGAGCAAGGAAGCCTCCAGGGGCTTTGCTGTGGGCTTTGCTTAGCAGTGTGTGTGTGCTGGTGTGGTCCAGTGCAGGGGACCAGCACACCAGGGCTCTCAGGGGACAGTAGGTGAGTGTCCCCTGCTACGGGGCCAGCATGGGAAGGGGTGCTGGGACTGCAGCAACTCTGGAGGGACTATGATTTCTCTTGCTGGGGCTTTCCCCTGTGTCCCCCTGGGTGCCACGCTGCCAGTGATGCCCGGACACAGAGGAGGAGAAGGCTGAGGGTGAAAGATGATCTGTCTGCCCTTTGTCCCCAGCTCCTGCGGAATGTCTGAGCTGGAGAACTGACATGCCAGTGAGTTTCCCCCCTAYCTGCACCCCCTGTTCAAACCTGGTGGCAGTGGGAGCCAATGGCTCTGCCCTATTGCCATCCTGGCTTGGGGACATGGCACATGGCCCCAAAGGTGGAAAGGGRTTGGAAGTGCCTGCTCTGTCCCCTTTGCTGACTCTTTGCTCTCCACTTGTGCCGCAGGTTCATCTCCAAGTGGGGCGGCCTTCAGGGTCCTGTGCCAGCCCTGCACCATCACCTGCCAGRGGTCCTGCTGTCTTCAGAGCCTCCACTGGGCCCTCTCACCTTCCAYTGCAGGGACCACGGGCAGCCAGGAGGGGAGAAGGCAGCAGGGCTACCACCCCCCAGCAGAGCTGGGCTTGGAAGCCATTGCCAGGCAGCCCATGGGGTGCCAGCCCCCCTGCTCTGTGCTCCAGCTGCCTTTGGCTACCGCTTCATCTCCCAGCTCTGGGAGGAGAAGCAGAGCCTGGCTGGGAGCTGCAGTCGAGGGCTTTYGTGTTTCCTTCTCCATCCCCTGTTYTTAAGTCTTTTTCCTCTAAAATGACAATGTGGGTGGGAGCTGCCCTTCCTGTGGGGCACAGGAGCTGCCCTTCCTTTCCATGGGATACATGTCTGGCCCTRGGCACTGGCATCATCATACTGCCATCACTCCTGGGGGAAGGGTCCCCTCCACGTCGGGTAGAGCAGGGTGAGCCCCAGTACTCACCCAAAACTGGGAAGGGGGTGCCCCTGGTCTCTGTCCTCCATCCATCGGGGTGAGGATGGCAGGAGCAGCTTCTGCTTCCTGCTGCCACCTCTGGACTATATTAAAGGTCTTGAGAAACAAAGTGGAAGTGTCCAGGTCTCTGCCAGCCGGACAGGGCAGGGAGCACTGGGAGCTGGCAAGCTGGGAGTGCAGAGGGATGGTTCCAGGTGTCTGCTGGGTACTTACCAGAGAGTGGGTGCCATGGTGAAAGCAGTGAGCTGCCCTTTTGGGAGCAGAGCAGTGGCATCCCAGTCCTACAATCCTCTGCCAGGATTGCTGAGYTTTGCCAGTGCAACCAGGACACTGTGCCCATGCCACAGTTGGGGTCTGTGCTGAACTGCCACGGTGGGACACCGGGACTGGGTGGGAGCTACCAACAAACACGTGTGCAGTTGTGTTCCAGGGTCTGGGCCCCTGCAGTGTGGGCATTTCAAAGCCAGAGGTTGGTAGCTGCCTCCTTGGATCGTGGCAGCCATGAGAAATGCTCCCCACAGCCCATGGCTGATGCTGTGCACTGCTACTGCCTGCCGGTGCTGTGACCTTGGAACTTGCCATGGAAACCCTTCGAGCTTCGCCTCACMGCCGTCATGGTGGGGAGCATCCTTGGAGCTCAGTCTGAGTGGCAGAAGGTAGCTGGGTCTCTGTTTTGTTTCCAGGGATGTGGGGATACTAATCCCCAGAGCTGTGGGGATGCAGGGGCGATGGGAGGCAGAGATGCTGGTCCCCAGGRATGTAGGGGGCTGTGTGTAGCTGCAGGGCTGGGAGCATCGCTCCCTGCTGAGCTGTCTGCAGCAGCCCCGGGTGGGGGTGTCCCACGCCCCCTCCTCGTGCTGAGCCGCCACGGGGGCTGTGGTGAGTCATGCGTGGGAGCAGGAGGGATGTCAATCACCTGCAGACGCTGCCGGTGCTGCGGGATGGTGTCAGCGGTGCTGGCCGTGTCACCCGCAGTGTGGAAGGGGTGGAGGAGCCAGAGGGAGACAGAGGGGAGGGACCCGTGCCCCCATCGCCCCCTGAAAACAGCAGCCAGCAAGCCTCAATTACACCAGTGCAGGGCTCGAGCCGCTCGTTGTTGTGGCAACAATAATGCTGGGAGAGGGCAAGAGCCTGCAGCACCCCTGGTTTCATGGCCCCTCTCCCCTTGTGCTGTGCCAGGCTCTCCCATGGGGCTTCTCGTGCCCAGGACTCTGTGGGCCGGGAGCAGATGCCTGGCACCAAACCACAGGGATGTGCCAAGAAATGCTGTTAGTGCTCAGCTTTGTTAGATCCATCCATCCATCCATCCATCCATCCATCCATCCATCCATCCATCCATCCATCCATCCATCCATCCATCCATCCATCCATCCATCCATCCATCTCTCCCTCCATTCACCCCTCCCTTTCTTCCTCCCTCCTTCCCTCCCTCTATCTCTCCCCCGTGCCACCACCATTCCCTCAATCCCCCCCCTCCCTCAGCAGCCTCCCTGTCTCTCTGGCCATGTGATTGTCCCTCTTACCCTCTTCCCACTCCTGCACTGCCAGAACACCCAACCCTTCATCTTGCCTTGTTCCAGGAGATGAACAAACTCCTTGTGGCTCCCAACCAGCCAAACTTCCAGCCAGGGCTGGGTCTGCCCTCCCTGCACCCCCAACAGATGGGGGGCTGAGTGTGGGTACAGGAGGGGATGCTGGGAACCCTTCTGGATCCCATGAACATGAGATGTGCGGTTCCCTTCATCTCTAACCGTGTTCTTTGGGGAAGGGGTGGATAGGGAGCTGCTGGTGGCCCACCTGAGGGAATCTGGGAGTGGGCAAGAGGGATGCACTGGTGGTGCTGGGAGCCCCTGGATCCCGTAAGCATGAGGTTCAGGGTTCCGCTCACCTTCATACTATTTTCTAGGGGAAGAGAGCAGTGAGCTGCCAACGGCCCATCTGAGGGTAGCCAGGATGCAGCTGTGGTACTGGGAACTCTGTGCCCTGATGTCCTCAAGCCCAGTGAAGGCAGGAGAGGGTCAGGACACTGCAGCACCAGCAGCACTGCTGCACTGAGCTCGAACAGCATTGCCCTGTGGAGGGGTGGATCCAGGCAGGAGCCTGTCACTCTAGAGTGGGATGCATGGAGCCTCTCTCCAGCTCTCACTATCACAGTGCTGCGGAGGCGAGTGCCATGTGACACCCCACATCGGCAAGTGATTAATTGCAGAGACATTTACAAACAACTTAATAAATTGGCATTGGTGGGGGTTGGGCACGTGAGGGTGTCTGCTGGCTCTGCCACAGCCACGGGCTGGCACTTGGCTGGGACCCATGGCTTCTTCCTGGAGTGCCAGGGCCCTTGGCACATGGCAGAGCCAGCACTGTCCCTGCCAYTGCCCATGGTCTGGTGGTGGTGATGGGAGCATCAGTAACCTTGTGTGCCCGACACGTGAATTAGTTGAATGCCACGCTTGAGTCATGGTCACGGTGCCACCAAGGATCACACTGCCATTCCTGAGGTTGTGCCATTCCTGCATGCTGCCATTCCTGAGGTGCTGCCGGTCCTGAGTGCTGCCATTCCTGGGTATTGTGTCTTGTGGGGGCAGGGACAGCCCACAATCACTGTCCTCATCTTGGGTACCCTGTGGAGGATCCCAGTGGTGGCTGGACAGCCCGGCATGATGCCACAATCACCCCATGGCACCAGGACGGGTTCCCACCATGGGTCCTCTCCTGCATGTCACACCCACAGCAGCTCAGCAGAGCCCTCTCCATCCCACTGAGTGGCTTCTACCCCTGCATTCCCTGCATCTCCCCCCCCTCGGTAACGAACTCAGCAGAACTCGAGAGCAGCCACACTCCAGCAGACTTTAAACCAGTCATTATTCCATTAACAGCCCCATTAAACTGTCACTGGCATTTTCCAGCCTTTCTCCCATTATTTTTTCCTTGTCCTTGCCTCCTGCCTCTTCTCCATCTATGCTTTTTTTATCAGAGCATGTGGCTGCCAGCACACTCAGGATGCTCCCAAGGGGTTCACCACCTCCCTCTGCTATCAGTTTACCCATTGAGAAAATGGGATCAGGCTGGGGAGGAATCTGACAAAATCTACCACTCTCCAAACTGACACAGAGACACCCCGCATTCCACTTTGTCTGGTGTAGTGGTGAGAAGGGGCTCTGGATGTTGGGGAAGGAAGARAAGAGTCCGTAGGAGGGTTTTAAAAGCAGAAAGTGAGAGGGCAGAGGAAAGCCCAGCTGCTTGAAGCCTTTTGTGCTTCCCAGTGCTCTCCCCCCTCCCCCTGCTCTGCCTGCTCACAACTTCCTCCCTGGCAGCTGCCCACTCACCACTGGCTTTATAAGAAAAATAAAGGAAATTCAAGTAGCTAGATAAACGTTGGGCTGGTGTGGGGGGATGGAAGGGTTCAGAGGTGGATTGTGCCTAGGAGGGTCCCATGGGATGGGGCATCTGCCTCTCCCGAATCCCATGGAGTGCTGGCAGTGCCAGGGATTCAATGGCAGGTGATAGGTGTTGGGAGTTTGGTGTCTTGGGGCACTGGAAAAGGTGTTTAGGAAGGGATGCAAGGAGACAGGACTAAAGCAAGATGATGGGTGGCAGAGGTGAGAGCTAAACTGGGATTTTCCCTGTYAGGGGGACTTTTCCAGTGGGCACAGGGAGCAGTGGGCACAGCCAACTGCCAACCCTCTGCCCAGCAAAGGCTAATCGTGTCATTGCATCCCAGAGCATGGGGCTCTGGCACCTGGAGAAGGACGCTGTGGCTGATGGCTGTTTATCTGTCACTGTCAYGGTACTGCCTCCGATGAGGAGCTGGGTTTGTCCTTGTCCATTAAATAGATGGTAATTTGCATTTATTTAAAAATAACAGGCTTTCAATCTTTTGTTAACATCAGAGCAGCAATGCTCTGGGCTTGTCAGCCCAGAGATAGCTCTAATGCTGGGGCTGGACACAGAGCTGAGAAAGCAGGATAGGATCCCCAGGGAGATGTGTGCAATGTGGGACAGGCGGATAGACAGAATTGCTGCCTTGTCAGCATCCTGGCTTCTGCGTGTCCCCTGGGTGATTGCCYTGCTCCTCTCTGTTCTCCCAAATCTTCTTGGGGTGGGGAGAAGCAGGGATGAGTTTTTCAGGGATGGTGGGGGGACTCAGTGTCTCCCTGGGCTGTAGAAGGGTCACAGAAGGGATCTGAAGCATTTCTAGAGCCTCCCTAGAGCATCCTTCCCCAGGTGGAGGCTCAGTGCTGCTCCCCAAGCTCCAGACAACACCCCAGCCATTTCTTCAGCAGGTTAAGGCTGTAAAATCCCTGTGGAATCAATCTTTTGGAGCCCTGTGGCTTAATGACCACAGTGCTCCGAGCAGTCACGTGGATGTGCCACCAGTCCCGCAGGCTGGGCACCCACCCCCAGCCCAGCCCTGCACCCAGATGCACCAGACATTGGGTGCAGACAGAGGAGCAGACACAGCTCTGCCCATCCACTCATGGATGACATCTGCCTCTGGTTCACCAGGACTCCAAAACCTGTTTCCCCTTGCTCCACTTGCTGGGAGATTCCTGAGAAGCCCATGCTGGACCCTCACACGTGTATGAGCATCCCACACACTCTCACTGACATGGTGTGCCTGGATCTGCAATTCCATGTGTGACCAAGCATCCAAACACATGCACACACACTCAGGTGCACATGTGTGTATTTATCCCACATAAATACCCATGTGAGCAGCAGCTCCATGAACGTGTGGCCCTGACCCCCCTGAGTGTTGTCACCCCACTTGCTGAAACAGGAATGAGCTTTGGCTCACTGAAGACAAGGAAGATGACAAACCTCAGTCTTTGAGTTTGACCTGCCATGGAGGTCAGGTATTGAATCAAAGGGAAAATAATAAAGAAAAAATATGGAGGTCAGGTATTGAATCAAAGGGAAAATAATAAAGAAAAAATAAAAGAAAGAAACAAATAACAAAGAAAAATAAGGACATAAAGAGAAACAATAAAATAAAGGGAAGATGATAAAAAGTAAAGGTAAACCTAAAAAATCACCGAGACTCTATATATTGAAAATACAGGGAAGGAAAAAGCTCTTTGAGGAAAATCACTTCAAATTGGCTATTTATCGGTGCAGCATCCCGCCGGGAGGTTTCCATGGCTACCTGGCAGCCAGCAGCAGGAGTGGCAGCATGCCAGCCCCATGTGCCTTGCCGTGTGTCCCCTCGGTCCCCCCAGGCACAAACCTTTGTGCCGCACCAGCGGTGCCYGATGSTGCTGCTGCTGTTCAGCGGTGCCATTGCCTCAGTGGTACCATGGGGTGTTGCCCCTGCAGGCCGTGTCCTGAGGGTGGGACCCACCTGGGGGGATGCCCAAGGGACTGGAGGCTGGCAGTGGAGGCACGGGGGGAAGGAGGTATCCTTGCAGAGCCCCCTGGGCAGTCTGGGGAGCAGAGCTGAGCCCCCATCTGGGAGGGAGGGGTTCCTCAAGGCACTTCTGCTGCCCAAAGGAGTGCTGAGGAGTTCCCCCTTCGCCCCTGGAAGCATCATCCCTCAAGAAGCCCTGGAACATGGTGGGGAGCAGGGCTGTCATCCAGAGGACWTGCTAGCACCACCCTGGAGGGGCTGAGCCCTCTCTTTCCTGCTTACCAGCCGTGGTTTGAGGCAGGAGGTTGGGAAATATTTGGGAAGGAGCTTTTGGAGCCTTGTGCCATSTCTTGGAGATGCTGCTGCTGGGTTTGGTGGGATAATGTGCAGGAACAAGAGGGTTCCCAGGTCAGCACTCACATGGATCTCTTCTGTGACCCCGAAGGACCATCTCAAAGGCAGCCCCTCTCCATGGGACCCCCATCCCCCCTTCTGCCCCACCCATGGGCCATGACAAGGGGACACTGATTGACCCTGACCCTACTGAAGGTGCAGGGAAAATTCTTCTCATCTGCCCAGAACTGTTGGAAGGCAGGACACTGGSATACCTTCTCTTGGGAACAGACCTCCATCCTACTCTTCCTGAGTCATCAAGGCTGCCTGATTCCTGCCCTGTCCCCTGTCCCCCACCCACCCTGGGGGTATAGGAGTGTTGGGTGCAAGGAAAAGCCCCTCCACTCTTCCTATCACCTCCAAAGCAGGACCCCTGCTTCTGGGTGATGGGAATGGGGAAAAGGGGATCTGGGACTTCTGGGCTCAGTCTGCACCCCAGTGCCACCCCAGTACTGRATGCCTTCATGCCCCCATGCCGTCTTCCACAGGCAGCAACGTGAGAGCTGGGAAAGGCTCAGGTGTGGCAACAAAGATTTCCAAAACCTCGAATCTCTTTGGAATGAGGCATCAGTGGAGGGGCACAGGTCTGGGTCCTTGGTGTGGGTGAGGACTACAGGAATGGTGCCTGGACCAGTGCCATGATACCTGGTAGAACTCTGGGAGCATCCTGGGGGCATCCTTATGATTTCTGACAGTTCCCAGTACCAGGGTCTGATCCTACAGCCCTGTTTAAATTTCTGTTTCCCACTGCCTGCGTGCTGAGTGTCCCTCCCAGTTCAGCCCAGGTACGTATGTGCCACCTGGAGAATGGCACCACAGGGACATTGCTCCATTCTTTGGTCCCAGGGACACATGAGACTGTGGGAGTAGGGGAATATTTGAGGGGCAATGAAAACTGAGGTTGGAACGTGGGGACACCCCCATGATGCTCCTTCCTGTCCATGAAAACCTCGTTCCCCTGGCTCAGCCCTAGGGAAGGTCACCTGCATGATGTCCTGAGTGCGACAGAGCCGGTGGGTCCCTGTCCTCTCCCGCAGCCAGATGACAGATGTGACCAGGCAGGGGACGCTGGGAGAGGCCAGAGGGCAGGTTCAGTGACAAGTGCTGGATGGGGCCGAAGGAGCTGGTACCAGGCACCCTCCTGCTGCCCTGTCAATGCCAGGGGCTGTAGGCTGAGGRGGCTGCAGGGGGAACCTGTAGGCTGGGGAGTGCAGCTGAGACCAGCTTGTGATGGTGTGAAACAGCCCTGGAGAAGGTGGCTGACTCACATCTCTTCCCCTTCCTCCTCCCTTTCCTCTTCCCTTTTCCCTTCCCCTTTGTCTTTTCTTTCCTCTTCCTCTTCCCTCTTCCCTTTTCCCTTCCCAATCTCCCCTTCACCTTCTTTCCCCTTCACTATCCTTCCTTTTCTTCTTCTTTCCCCTTCCCTCTCAAAATCTCATTTCCAAATCCAAGGAAAGCCCTTGCCTCCTCAWGCTACCCAAGCACCTTCCCGTGTTGTTCAGAAGCTCCATCCCARCTCCCACACCTTTCCAGCCAGSAGCACCAAACCTGGATGGCTCCAGCATGGAATGGATTGGCACTGGTGACGGCATTGCCGTAGTGTGGGGTGTGGGAAGTGGTGGGAATTCTGAACCCCAACAGCCCCCAAAYAGCTCCCTGGGACCCCCATCCCCACCCCAAAAACATACCTGTTCTGACCCCATCACGGGTGAGCGATTGGACCTGTGGACACAGGGAATAATTTTCTGCATCACTGTAAATTTATCTCCTTTTTTTTTTTTTTTTTTTTTTNTTTTTTTTTTCATTGAGAACATCTTGTACCAACTTCACAATAAAAACAAGGCTCCAGGTTCTTCTGTGTGGTTTTTTCTGTTCTTTATCTGTTCCCTTGATAAATGTCAATGGAAATGGAAAAGCTTTTCTCTGTTTTGCTGTTTTCTTGCCTCCCTGAAATATTCTCAGGTTTGTGAGGGAAAATGATGGAAAAATCAGAAAGGGAAAAAAAAACCCAAAACTTGCTGAAATTGAACTTTGTCATGGATATTTCTATGTACATGGCAAGTCCAGGAGGGATTAAACAGATATGTAGATGTGGCACTTGTAGATGTATTTTAGTGGTGGGCTTGGCTGTGGTGGGGAACTGTTGGACTTCATGGTCTTTGAGGGCTTTTCCAATGATTCTGTGATTCCATGATTCAAAGTAGGAAGGTGTACCATGGCTCGGACCATCCCAGCAAGCTGGACTGGGTGTCTTCAGAGGAAGGWAGGTGTCTCCCTGCACGCACAGCAAGGGAGCTCACAGCTCTGAGCATGATGTAGAGCCTATTTGYAGGGAAAGTATTCAAGGAGCAAATTGCTCTGTATCAGCAAATACATCTCCATTAGCGCTGGAATTGGTATCCTGCACAATGCAWGCTCGAGGACAAAGCCTGGCTATTCAGAGCTCACTGAATTCAATCGTGTGGCTGAGGAGTCTCAGCAGAAAGCAAAGCAAGGCTCATTTGGTATTCACAACACAAATATCGGTGTGGGAGCACAGAGGTGGAACACTGCCTGTGCAACGCTGGCATCGCTTCATTTTCCCKGCAGTAAATAAAGACACACAGCTCATGTTGGTGCCCAGCGCARGATCTCCGGCAGCTCCAGCAAAGTGAAACAAGAGAGATTTGTAGGAGACATTGTGTCAGGACTCCTGACTGCTGTCAAGTCTCCCAGGACCCTCTCCCTGCAGCCAGGAGGTCAGGCTAAGGTGCCCCCATCGGATATACCTGCAGAAAGATTCTTGGTTGATCTCGCTGGCCATCACTGGGACCTCGCTCCTGCAAGATGGAGCAATGAAGCCCTGGTTTGACTGCTTTTCAGCAGGAGATTGGACCAGGAAAGTCCATGCTCTATAGCAACCCCTCTAGACTTGGAATATCACAGGGAGGGGATGGGGCACCACAGCCAGCATGGCCTCCACCAGGCACATTCCTTCTTCTCCCCACGAGGTGGAGGGGCTATGCAGAGATGTCTGCCCAGAGATGCCCACCCAGAAATGCCCAGCCAGCAATACTCATGCAGCAGTGCCCACCTGGAAATACCCTGTGTGCTTCCAAGCAAGAATTAGCAGGGATTTATCTGAAAAAGAACSCACCAAAATCAACCTCAAAACTGAGCATTTTTAATGAGACACACCAAAACACTCCAGGAGCAGTAGAAGTATTCCGTCAGGGTTTTTCCAGTTCTCAGCCTCTATGACACTCCTGGGGCTTCACACACTGCTGCCATTTGCAGAAGCTGCTTGGATATAGGGCTGAGTTTTCTCTTGAGGAGRAAATAGTAGAGAGAGATGTGGAGCTGAGAAAAACGTGTCTCTTAAATGCCAGGAATCACATTGGGAGAGGGGAATATGAGGTGAGATCTAGGCATCACACCAACTACATGAAAGGAGTCTCAGGGGCTTGGGAGAAGGTTGGATGGTGGGGATAGGTGTGGATGTGGCACTTGGGTCACAGTGTAGTGCAGGGCTTGGCAGTGCTGGGGGAATGATTGGGCYTGATGGTCTGAGAGGGCTTTTCCCACACAAATGCCATGGTTCCATGGTAAGAGGCAGACATGATGGTCCTTGCCTGGTATCTGGGGATGGATGGTTCCTTCTGATGGTCCTTGCACCCAAATCTGCTCTGATCTTCTCAGCTGCTTCTGCCTGGGGGCCACTGCAAGACAAAAACATCTCTTGGGAATAAGAGAGGCTGGGATAAACAACTATGGGAGCCCTTTTCTGGGAAAGAGGGAACTCCTTGTAGATGTCTTCATACCAAGATGATGGGGGTTAGAAGCTCACTGGGTGTGGGGTGGCCCCTAYATGGCACCCACCCTGCTCCCAGCATCCACCACTACCACTTAAGGGTGTAGGGACCAATTTGGCCACCAGTCACTTTGGTGGGAGAAGATGGGGTGAGCACTGGAATTGCTCCCAGTCCTCAGGGCATCCCATGGCTCCCCAMAGCAGGTTCCCTCCCCAAAGGAGTGCAGGATATGAGCTCATCCAGTTGATGAAAACCTGGATCATTAAACCCGAGAAAGGGTGGAAATAGGGATTGGATTAAAGTAAYGGTCTTTAAAATAAGCTCAAATTAGTCCTGGCTCTACTCTCAGCTCTAGGTGGAAAATCTGGGAAGTAATTGCAGTTTTCCCTTGTAGATAACAAAGGCAGAGGATCTTGTGTAATTGATACAATCCAATGCCTGTATCTGTAGACCATGGGGATATCAACCCCGGTGAATTTGACAGGAACTGATGCGATTTGAGTGCTAATCTCTTAATATCTACTGCTGCTCTGAACACYGCAGCTGGTGGATTCACGATGGAGCAGGCAATCCTCATGATGGAGCCCATTCATGGTGACTTTGAAGCACATTCCTCTCTTCTCCCCACAGGCAAATGACCCTGAAGACATGAAGGCCTGCAAAGCTAGAAGAAGCAACCAAAATMGCTSKKTTTGGTGCAAAATYTCAATACACTAAGCAAGGYTGCAGTTTCAGGTTGGTCCTGTGGWGMAGCATACRGCACAGGGAGAGTGCAGAGGGTGCAARTACCTGCAGGGGAATGCAGGGGAGCCTGCAGACCCCAGAGATGCTCCTGGGCTCACCTGGGTGGCTGTGCTGGCTCAAATCAAAGGTCCATGACTGCGTGTTGACAGTTGCCCAGAGATACCAAAGGTGAAGGAAAGACCAGGGCTAAGTCATGCACCTTTGTCAGCAGCACAGGCGGCGGGATTCAGGGCATCCCTGGCACGATCACTGACSACACCGAGCTCTGTGGTGTGGTCACCATGCTGTAGGGAAGGGATGGCATTGAGTGGGACCTRGACAGGCTGGAGAGGGGAGACTGTGACAGCCTCATGAAGTTCAACAAGGTTAAACGCAAGATCTTGCACCTGGGTTGGGGTAATCCCAAGCACAAAYRCAGGATGGGTGGAGAATGGATTGAGAGCAACCCTGGGGAAAAAGACTTGATGAAAAGCTCAGCATGCCCTGGCCATGTGCACTGACAGCCCAGATAACCCCTGTGTCCTGGCTGATCCCCAGGAGGGTGGGCAGCAGGTAAGGAAGGGATTCTTCCCCTCTGGTGAGACCCCACCTGGGGTGCTGCCTCCAGCTCTGGGCCTCCAGCATCAGAAGGGCATGGAGCTGCTGGAGGGAGTCCAGAGAAGGGCATGGARCTGCTGGAGGGAGTCCAGAGAAGGGCATGTCTGAGGACTGGAACACATCTGCTATGGACACCCCTGCTACAACTGAAAGAGTTGGGGATGTTCAGCCTAGAGAAGAGGAAGCTCCAGGGAAACATTAGAGCCCCTTCCATGGCCTAAAGGAGCTCCAAGAGACCTGGAGCTTGGACAAGGGCCTGGAATGACAARACAATGGGGAATGGCTTTAATYTGACGGTCAGCAGGGTTAGATCAGATAAYGGGCAGAAATTCTTGGCTGTGAGGGTGGTAAGACCCTGGCACAGGCTGCCCAGAAAARCAGTGGCTGCCCCRTCTCTGGAAGCATTTAGACTGGATAGGGCTTGGAGAAACCTTGTCTAGTGGAAAATGTCCCTGCCCCTGGCAKCAGAATGGAACTAGAGGAGCTTTAARTATCCCTCCCAACCCAACCATTCCATAGTTACATGATCCTGAGCCAAGACCTTCATCAGCTGGATGATCTCCTCCCAGTCTTTGCCCAGGATCTGATCCCTAGTAGCTTCCCCTTTTGTCTCTAGTGCTTGCGCTGGAAGAAGTTGAAATGTTTAAATATCTTTAAAAGTTCAGGTTGCTCTTGCTCCTTCTGTTTTTTTCTCTCCCCTTGTGCTGGATGGTGTGAGGTTTTATAGAAACCTCTGACCCAAATTCAGCGTAGGACAGATGTCCTTCCCCAAGATCCCTTCTGGGAGTGTAGCTGCCATGCACCGGCTCTTTGGCTGGAGAGCACAGGCAGCACTGGCACTGCAGCAACTTTTACCCTTCTCCAGCCACCCTCTGACAATGTCCCACCCTGCTGACAGCTCACCCTGCCGGACCCCAGCCCATGGGCCCAGGGTAGGYGATCACCAGGTTCAAGCTGGGGATCACTCATGTGGCTGGGACCTGTTTACAGGGGCTCCACTCTCTGGCAGGGCCCTGCTTGTGGGTCAGGGCTCTTCAGTGTTATCAGAATCACAGAACAGYGATTTGGAAAAGACCWCTAAGACCACTRAGTCCAACCATTCCCCCAGCACTACCAAGCCCACCACTAAAMCRTGYCTCCAARTGCCACAGTTACAYGGCTTTTAAACCSCCCCAGGCTTGACAACCATATTGGGGAAGAAATCGTTCCTTATATCCAATCTAAAYCTCCCCTGATGCAACTTGAGGCCATYTCCTCTTACGGCAAACAAAAAAACATATTGCTCAGTGCTGCTCAGTGCCCCTGGGAAAGCAACCTGCCTATGGATCGAGTAYTGCCTAGAGCAACTCAGTACCCCCGGGACAGGAACCTGTGGGACCCGCGCTGCTCGGTACCCTCGGGACAGGGACAAGTGGGAACAGAGCTGCCCAGAATTGCCGTGTGCTGCCGATGCCACCGGGGCTGTAGCGAACAGACGGGGCTTGCGGTCCCAGCAGGGCCAGAGGTGCCGGGTGGGATGTCTGTCCCCGCGGGGAGCGTGGGGAGGGCAGGGCCCGCGGGCACTCTCTAGACAAAGGCAGGCGACTCCCGGCGCGGCGCGGCGCACGGGMGAGGCCGGGCGCGGACCGGGGTGGGCGGTGGCGGGCGGCAGGTGCGGCCCCTTCAGCCCCTCCGCGGAGCGGCTCGGCCCCCGCCCAGCCCCGCGGAGCCGCAGCAGCGCCGTCAATCAGCGTCGCCCCCCCCTCCGTCCTCCCCTCCCGCACGCCTCGGCGCGCTGCATCGGGCTCGGTGACAGCAGCGAAGCTGAGCACGGCGGGAGTCTCCGCTCCCAGCCAGCACCGAGAGTCCGGCGCGGCGGCGGCGGGGCTGGAAGGGCTGCCGAAGCATGCGGAGCCATGGGCCAGGGCTGCGGACACTCCATCCTCTGCCGGAGCCAGCCGTACCAGGCGGCCACATCTGACATGTGAGTTTCCTCCCGCCGGCGCTGGGGATGGGGGACCACGCCGGGAGGGAGGGAAGTGATRCTGGGCAAAGGAGCGAAGGAGGCGTCGGGGACGCAGGAAAAAGTTCCTCCTGCATGACAGCTGTCAGGGACGGGGTGGCGGGGAAATGACAAGAGACTGCGACCCCTCCCTGTTCCCCATTTGCCACCTATGTTAGCCTAGGGCAGGTCATCACTGGTGTTTCTGTGCCAGAGAGCTGGTGTGAACAGAATCTCCCTATTTCCCCATCACCCCATGATGATTTCTTGCAAGGGTGGAAGGCTCCTGGCCCAGTGGTGGGCTGCAGGGGGTGCCCGGGTGACTTTGTGAAATTCAGGTCAGGCCTCTGAATTGTCATTTYGGCAGCTTCACGCAAGGCAGGAGAAGCCACCCCCTGCACACCCACCCGCTCACCAAATAGATTTGGGGATCCCGGTGTCACAGCATGTAGTGAGGTGGGAATGGGGCTCTGTGGGTCACGGTGGTCTCATGCTGCCGCAGACACAAGGGGCTTTGCACGAGAGCATGAGGTGACCTTGCTGAGGGATGACAGTGCTCCCTGGAAGCAGGGAAGGGTCATGCTCTGAAGCGCCCACGTGGGAAATGGGGCTGAGCTGGCTAATGGGAAGCTTGCGGTGTCTCAATTCCCATTGCCCGTGGGCTCGGCTGGGGCTGGCAGAGACCCCTGTGTCTGTGCACACGCATGTGCAGCGCTCACGAGGCTCCACAGCTGCTGGGGAGCAGGCTGTGCACGGGCGATTCACAGTACAGAGGTGCTCTGGCTCCTGGGTACCAAGAGATCTGGGGTGCTCCCAATCCCTTCTCCCCCTACTCCAGCGGGATCAGGTCCCACATTGCCAGAGAGTGAGCTGAACCACAGAAAAGAGATACATGTCTAGGGCAATGAGGAGGAAGGCTTCTCAGTGCTCGGATTCCTTTGTCTGGCAGTGCCAGCTCCACATGCTCAGGCTCTGGCCGAGCTGCCTGGCTCCACAGCTCACACCAGAACAAGGGGGCACATCACTGCACTGRGGTTTGCCCAGGAGCAGCCTCAGGTCTCCTGGAGCAGGTGCTTTAGGTGATGACAGGAGTATTGGGGTGCAGGGAAGCTGCCACCCACTCCTTCCTCAGCGCTACACATTTTCCTCCAGCATCACTGGGTTTTCACACCTTCATGAGGTGACCTTCAGATGACAACTTTATCCCGCTTCACAGAAAACACCCTCCAGCATCTACCTCTCTTGCCTGCATGCAGTGTGTGGCTCGGATCTGTCTTCTCAAGGACCCAGTAGGTGCCGATCCTCCCACGCTGCTGTGGGTGCTGGGTCTGTCTCTGCAGGCAGATCCTTCCCTCAGCTCTCCTGGCTCACTCCCTAGCGCTGTGTGTGCTTTGTTCCCTGCAGAGATCCTTCCCTGGCGCTGCCTGAACATGTGCACGTGCCCTTTTCCTTAAGCAAAACACACAAAGGTCTTGAAATGCCATGCGATCCCCATGTTCTTTCCTGCCTCTGCTGCTGTTTAAAGGCTTTTTAAAGAAATAGATGACATTAAAATTTGGTGTAGCTGGGTTGACTGTGCCCCCCAAGGTGCCTTGGGCAGGTGAGGTAGGAATGGTGAGCCCAGCTGCTTTCCCCTTTTACCCCGGATACGTCCTTCATAGATATTTGTCCCTGTTCCTGTATACTCCAGGGGATATAAAGAGGTGGAAAAGCCTCCCATGAGCTGTCAGAGGATGATGCCCTTGACCCTGCAGTGCTCCCTGGGGGCTTGCAGTGGTGAGGTTGCTGTGGTGAGGGGTGCTGCCTGCTCCCTGCCCCCGCTCCAGACCCGTGGTGTTCGATTTGGGCTGTGTGAGGTGGGGATCCAGCGCTGGCCCAGCTCTCCCACGTGCRTGGTGCATTTTTTTGCAAGAGTATGCAGGTGCAGTATTGTCCAGGTCACGTTTTAACCCATTTCCTCCTTTTCTCCTGCCGGGAAGCGTGTTTTGTTCCCGGGTGGGTGGACGCTGACCTGGTTAGCGGTGGGTGGGATGTCAGGGTGCCCGGAGCTGCTGCTGTCACAGCATCTGACAGCAGCTGGGGCTGGGGAAAAAGCCACTGAGCTCTGCAGATGGAAAGCACAGAGGAGGAGATGGTGCTCTGAGCATCCCTGCGGGAAGGACCCAGCTCAGCGGAGCCTGAGAGTGGTCAGGGCTTCCTTCGGGGCACAACACTGGTTGGGATGCAGGGGCATGAGMTGGGCTCAGCCACCCTTTGGAGACCTTGGAGCACCTGCAAAGGTGAGGGCAGGCTGCCAAACCCCYTGGAGAAGCCCCCAGACCCTTCATGGTTATTGCTGGTCCTGGGCTGCATGTGTACAGTGCCATGGAAAACACCCTCCATTGTCCCGTCGGGATAGGATGGCTCTGCTCCTCCCCAGGCACTTCCTTGCCAGGGAAAGGGGTTCAGTGGAATGAGGTTAACCTGGTCCCCCCAGAGCTGGGGTTCTTAGGTGATGTTACCAAGGTTTTTCAAAATCTCCTAACTGGCCCTCTTCAGGATCACCCACCTGCCTGGACACCCAGCCCTGGAGCCCGGTGGTGCCTGGCAGGGAAAATGGAAGGAAAGCTCCTGGCTGCRAGCTTCCTACATTCTGCATATACCAGGAGCTTCCCAATACCCTGCACCTATCCGTGGGGTGTCTCCACGGTGAGCCAGGAGTTTCCCCTATGTCATCCCGAGGCGTCTCCCCGAGCATCTTCAGCTTCAGAATAGCCAGTTGTTTGGAATTGTTGATTTTTGGGCCAGATTCTGTCTCTATTAGTGAGGACTCCCACCAAGTGTGCCCTGGCCATCATCTCCAGCAGAGCCCTGCRCATTCCCTGTGAGCTGTGCCGCTTTGGGGGCTGTGGGAGGCTGAGCATTTATCTAGGGCTGAATGAAGGATTCCCCAGGGGCAACGATGGATGCAGCAGCAATTTCTGGGAATCCCTCTTTCTTCCTGCTCCTCTCTGACCCTGGTCCTCGCTTTTGCTTTTGTCTCCTTCCTGGCTCCCACGTGGCTCAGCGGGAGCTGTGCTGTGGACAGAAATGCCGGCAGGGTCTGGAGCTGCCTGGGACTTTCTGTCTGTCCAGCTTTCTGCTGTCCTCCTTAATGGATGGACCTGTCTGGAGGGGGGAGTGAGTGGGATACAGAGCACTGGGAGATGCTTTGTCTGCTACCACGGCTCCATCTGCACAGCAGCAGCAGAAGCAGCAGCAGCAGTGGGGTCAGGCAGTGGAGGGGCTGCTGAGTGTGGGCAACAGGTAGCCTGGAGCTTGGATGCTTGGTGGGGGGGATCACAGCTGCCTTGCAGCAATGGGTGATGACAGTGAGATTTGACATTTGGGGGGTTGGAGTCTGGGTTGCRGGATGGATTGGTTTGGGTTGGAAAGMACCTTAAARCCCATCCAGTTCCAGTGTCCCTGCCATGGGTAGGAACACCTTCCACTAGACCAGRTTGTTCCCCATCCRATCTGGCCTTGTAGGTAGGTCTACACAGGTGTAGGAAGGYGCTTRGGAACGCCCTGTAGGAAGCTGTCCCCAAACCTTGTCATTCACACCACATCCTTGGGCAATGGACCAGTATTTTTGTATTTTCTATATTATATCAAATAAAACAAGGAGGGGGTTTTGGAAGTGGGGTGTGGTGCACTTCCCACTGAAAATACTAAACCCTGACTCTGTTGGCTGGGGCTGGAGCTGGGTTAGGGCTCAGCCTGAGCGCTGCGGCCATCAGAACAGTCTTGCTATGTGATTCGGCATCCCCAAAGCCCTCTGCTCTCCAGCCAGGGAGGAAAAAGCAACCAGCAGCTGCCGGTGCAGCCCTGGCACAAAGTGCTGACTTAGCCAGAAGCCTCCCCTGGCTCCCAGTTCCTTCCCAGCCCCTTCCCAGGCTTTTAGTAACTCGCATGTTTCAGCTGAGTGACTCAGAAGACACCGAGATATTTATAAGAAGCATTTGAAAGGCAGAGACTGGAGCAGATTTTCTACCCCCTTCTCTTCTCCTGAGCTGTTGCCAGCTGAATGTGGCTGTGCTTTGTTTGGCTGTGGAGTGGTGTCTGGAGGGGCACCTGTTTGTGTCCCCTGAGGTTCAGTGCTTGATGTGGGGTGAGGATGCTGAAGCATACCCCTCCTTGTTGATAGGCACACTAAATCTCACCCCATTGCAGCAGAGCCCTARTGCTACTGCCTGCGAGGGCTAAACCAGGCAGGGCTGCCAGGATTTGGGAATACAGGGATGTGCAGCCTCAGCTGGCTTGATGGTCCCCAGCCTGGCTCTGAGGCATGGAGCCCTGCCAAGCAGTGGCATCGATCAGCTGGGTGAGGATGTTGCTGCACGGTGGTGATGCTCCGGGATGTCTGTGCAGCTTCTTGGTGGTTTGGGGTTTATCCTCACTCGGGAGCTGTCCCGGGTACCTCCTGCAGTGAAGATGGCTCCTCAGCCCTATCCTCAAGCCAATAGTTTGCTCGAGCCTGGCTGGAAGGACACAAGCCGTGGTGTTGCTGTGTGTTCCCTTGCTCCCCTCTAAATGGGGTCTTTCCCTGTGTTTTTTACTGGTGTGATCACAGACGGGTGCATGGCAGCATCCTTCCTGCATAGAAAAGGCAAGTGGAAGCCTTGAAGGCTTTGAGTAAAAGATTGGGGTCAAGGAAGGTGGTGCTAGTGATGGGAAACAGTACCAGTGCCAGAGAGTCCCTAATGTGACTGAAGCAGGGTGAGGGCAATTTTCAGGAATTCGATTGTCAGATGCTCAAGGCAAGAACTTCTGCGATGGGACCTGCGGGTTCTGGGAGGAGGGTTTTGGATCCTGAGCGTGAACATCCTGAGGAGCTGCAGGATGTGGGGACCCCCTTGGTCCTTCTGCAGCACCTCAGAAGTGGAGTTTGGCTGATGAGGGACTGGGGCTGGGCCTGAGGTTAGGATTAGGGTCAGGGTCAGGGCTAAGGTTTAGGGGTGGGTCTAAGATTAGGGCTAGGGTGAGGGTCAGAGCTAAGGGCTAGGGGTAGAGCTAAGATTAGGGCTAGGGTGAGGGTCAGAGCTAGTGCTAAGGTTTGGGCTAAATTTAGGTCTGGGTTTAATGCTACAATCAAGTTTAGGGCTAGTCTTTTGGTTAGGGATAGGTTTAAGGTTAAGACTAAAGCTAAATTTAGTGTTAAATTAGATCTAGGAGTAAGGTAAAGGGCTCTAGTTAGATTAGGGTTAGAGCTAGGGTTAATTCTAGGGCTGCTGTTAGGTCTATGGCTAAGTTTAGGGCTCTGGTTAGTATTAGGGTTAGGATTAACATTAGGTTTTTGCTTATGTTTAGGTTTAAGTTTAGGTTTAGGGCTATCATTAGGCTGGGATTAGATTTAGGGCTAGAATTAGAGCTGTGCTGCAGTTTACTGTTATCTCATTTGTGTTAGAGCTGGATTTAAGGCTTAGCTTAGTGTTAGGGTTATAGTTAGATTTAGATTTAGAGCTAGGCTGGGTCTAAGTTAAGGGTTACAGCTGTGGCTAGGTGTAGGTTTCTGGTTAGGTCTACGACTAGCCTTAGGGTCAATGCTAGACTAGACTTAGTGTTGCGTCTGCCAGGACAAAGGCGTGTGGTGTCCCCCATGCTCCCTTAGAATGTGCTCCATTTTCCCCRTCAGCACAGCCTTGTGGCCTTCCCATCCACGATTTTCCCCCTTCAGCTGAGCCAGAGCCTGTCTCAGACCTGTTATGCCTTTGGTTTTGTCTCCCACATGTCCTGGCCTCACTGGGGAGTGGGGTAGATGCTGAGTCAGCAACACAGCTCGATGAAACCCCCAAAACTGGAGTGTTTTGCTAAAGCTCAGGTGAGGAAAAACAGTCCTGGGTGTGGACAAAACAGGTTTTATGGCATGAGAAGTGTCCATGTGGAAACACCAGCCAAAGTGCTGATGGCCAAGCATTCCCCAGTACCAGCCCAAGGGGCCATGGTGCCTTTTGGGTGCTGGTTTCCTTTGGGCAGACCYGAGACCTGCAGGTGGGTGCAGCAGCAGGAAAACGAGTTGGTGACGGTGGGAGCTGGGCATATTGAGCCCTGTGACGCTTAGCAAGAGCTTGAGGGGGGCTGCTCTTGGGTCTGGCTGTCCCCAGGGAAATTATGTTCCTGGGAATGGCYGTGGGTCCCTGTCAGGCTCCTGTCTCTGATCCTGCACCTACCAGATCAGCAGGACACGCCCGGACTGCCTGGGGTGGGATTTTCCCTGTGTTGTGCCAGGCTGTGGACTGGGGGCAGAGGCACCAGTGCCAGTGGCTCCCCATAGTTTGGGAACCCAGGGATCAGGGTAATGCCAGAGACACGGCTTTGGGGCCCGCCATGTCCAKCTGTGATTATCCCCCTCTCTTCAAGATGAAGCAGCCAGGCCCACTGTGCTGCTCCCGTGGGAATTGCAGGGATGGAAAGGAGGWCTCATCCCCCACGAATAGCGTGGGAGCTGGCTCCTGAGGCGTGTGGGTGTGCTGTTTTGGTGAAGATGGAGGGTTGTGCGAAGGTGGGGGTTTGGCACTGCTGGAGAAACCCCTCTCCCCCGCCGTGCGGGCAGGGACAGGGACAGCAGGTCCGTGGGCTGGCGAGAAGTGCAGAGTCAGGCACGCTGTGCATTGCCACGCACAAAGCCTGGAGGGAGCTCCGTGTGCCAGCCGAGCGTGCAGAGAGCTCAAGTGTGGGCAGGGGGACCCCATTTATGCCCCCCAGTCCCTTTCCTCCTGCAACCCCAAATCTGCAGRCACAGCAGAGAGCCACTGGGCTCCCAGGAGGGACCATTGTGACACTCTGGGAGCCCTCTTTCTGTCCTTACCTGTGCCACTCAGGTGGATCCCAGCTCCTGAACCAGCCCTGTCATGGGGACTGTGACACAGSGAAGAGGACAATGCTGGGGACTCTYGTCRGGTGGCACCTGGCTGCCAGCCCTCCCCCAGTGCTCTGTCCAGGCACAGTGTGGCAGGGAAGCTGGAGCCAGCAGTTCAACCACAGAAAAGCYATTAATTACTGGAAAGCGCGATCGAGGATTAAAAGCCTAACGTGCTCCGGCACTGGTCCCAGTACCAGTGGGATCTTGGCTGTGCCAGGGACCATCTCAGGGGAGGCTTAGTTTGGATATTAGGGAGAATTCCTTCCTGGAAAGGCTGCAGCACARGCTGCCCYRGACAGCTGGAATCCYCAGGGATTTAAAAGCTGTGTGGGTGTGGCACCTGGGAACATGGGTTAGTGGTGGCCTTGGCACCACTTGGCAAGTTGCACTTGATGGTCTCAGGGCTTTTCCCACCTCAACAATTCTGTTTCCATGATTCCAYGTGCCTGTCCCAGGGCTGAGCTGCATCCCTGTGCTGGTTCCATCTCCCCCCAGTTCCCACACCAGCCCCCCTAGCAGCAGCTCCCACTGCCAATCCCATCCCCAGTTGCCCTCTCTCCTCAGGGAAAGCTGAGGCTTCAGAAGTTAAAAACTCAACTCAGCTCTGAGAATTCAGCAGGGTTGAAAGTGTGAGACAGATCAGCTCTCACCCTGCTGAGTCTCCAAGGCATGAGTGGCTTTGAGTTGTGTCCTCTCCCGTCCCTCCAGAAATGGTCCCCACTCCCTGCACTAACTCTGGCTCAGGGGAATATTTGGGAAGAGGTCTTGGCCCAGGGATTGGCTCCCACTTGTGCCATGTTCACAGATGGAGGATCCAATGAGAAATCTGTGGTGTTGCTTGGGAGAGGATCCCTGATCCTGGAGTGTGTGGTTCCAGGGAAGCATGGGGCATGGAAAGCAGAGGCAGGATGCTGGGTCCTGCTCTTTTTCCAGTATTTGTGAGGGACAAAAATGCAGGAAAGGAAAAATACAGCAAAGACTAGATGACGAACACATGCTGAACTACCATTAATGGCAGCTTTTTTTTCCCCTCTAGTTATCAACTAAATGGAGTAATTGAAAGATGAGTTGGCAGCATCTGTAGTGCTGCATTTAYCCAAGGACAATTCCCCAGGGATTCAGGGTAACAGTGTATTTTCTCTCTCGTCTTGCTATGCTCCTGCCGAGTTTGGCTCCCTCGGAGTGCTGGTGGCTTTGCTTGGAGGTCCCTGTGGTGGTGGGATTTGCAGGCACGGCATGCAGCRGGGATGGAGATCTGCAGGACTGCCATGCAATGGGGACAGGGATTTGCAGCCTTGCAGGACTGCCAGGCTTTCCAGCCCTGTCACTGAGGCCAGTGCATTCCTGGGCTCCAGGCAGCCCCGAGGATTTGCAGAGATGCTSTGGAGTGGAGATGGGGATTTGCAGGGATGCTGTGAAACAGGAATGGGATTTACTGAAATGCCATACAATGGGGATTTGCAGGGCTGCCATGCAATGTGGACMGGGATTTGGAGCCTTGCAGAGCTGCCAAGCTTTCCAGCCCCATTTCCAGCTGCATTCCTGT
This sequence comes from Malurus melanocephalus, assembly GCF_030028575.1. Taxonomy (NCBI): domain Eukaryota; kingdom Metazoa; phylum Chordata; class Aves; order Passeriformes; family Maluridae; genus Malurus; species Malurus melanocephalus. Next base: position 278,558 of record NW_026623530.1, read on the forward strand.
GGCTCCGGGCAGCCCTGGGAGGTTCCAGCCTGGCAGTGGAAGCAGCTGCCTGCATAGGACCTGATGCTCCAGGGCTGGGAGCACCCGGAGCAGTGTGTTTGCCAAGCAAACAGGGCTCAGCCTTCTGCAGCCGGATCAACAGCCTCCACACATTTGCTCAGCAAATAAATCCCACCCGGCAAAGCTTTGGTGCCACCGGTCCCCTTTCCACCATGCCCCTGCCAGCTGCTCTGTCACTGCCCAGCATCCTGCAACACCTGCCCATTATTGTGCAGGTCTGGAATTACCCYGGGCTCCTGATGGCTCCAAATTAAACACGGCAGCTCAGCAGCCATCCCTGCCTGTCCTGCCCATCCATGGAAGGGTGATGCTTAACCTTGTGTGCCCATGCTGGGGTCTGTCCTGTGGATGTGAGGGTGGAAYCCTTTGGCTCCARTGGAATATTTTGGCTCTGGACCRAGCAATTGCAGGAAACAGGAAATTTTCTGTCACTGCTGGAGGCTCGGGAAGATGAAAACTGCATTGGCAGGTGTTGGCCTGGGAGGGTGGCTGCTCTGCTGATRGAGGGAAGGTGTCTGGGTGTGTGGGGATCCTGGAGCACCCTGTCCGTGCCAGAGCACCATGCCCTGCCCTTGCTGCTTCCCTTKCTCCAGGCTCTCCTGTGCCCCTCGTTCCCCAGACCATGTTCCCCTGGGGACCTTATCACCCCACAACACACTGCCCACAACGAGGGGTCTGTTGAGGTGGGGACAGATGCCACCYTCCCCCTTCTCTTTATCTGGAGACTGTAGGATGTCATCCCAGCCATTTCATGGGCTGGTTGGCTGCTGCTCCAGCTGTCATCTTTCTCTGCTTCCCATTTATTTTCCCCTCACTGAAACACTCTTGAGACCCTACTGCCTGCAGAACTAGGACACCCCCTTTACCCAGGTGCTGGTGTCCACCTCAGGGACCCATTTTCTTCCTGTTCCCTCATCTCTGAGGTGCTGGAGCATATCCTTCCTTTTCCCTTCACTCCCAGAGCAGCAGGACTGTGGCTTGGTCAGAATGTGACTGTGGGTACCGAGCACCCCATCTTGCTGTGCTGTTCCCAGCAGAGCAGACACGTATTGGGGTCACCCCCATCACCCCATGGGGATGCTGCTGCTTGCCCTGCTGCAGAGCTCTGTGGCACCAGGGCCAAGCCACCCTCCAGCCTTGCAGCTCCTCCAAAGTCACCAGCCACTCGTGCACTTATAGGCCACTAAGTGCTGTAATTACAGATATGCTTTAATTAACATAATTGCGTTTCTACACAAATAAAACATTTGGCGCAGTTAATTCCAAGGCTGCAGCTCCAAACACAAGGCTTCCTGGCCCTGCCGTGGAGGTGGCAGGGGGGCTGGCAGAGGGTGGGGTTCTCACCTCCCTGCCAGAAGATTGTCCCAGTTCCAGCCGGGGCCAGAGCTGGAGCCCCCCATTCCCCACTGGAGTGCCCTGCCCTGGTTTGGGACAGCTGTGCTGGCAGACACTGGGATTGTTGGGATACAGCACTGCCTTCGTTGGGATGCCTCACTGGGATTGCTAAAACATAGATCAGGGCTTGCTGGGCTGCAGCACTGGGTTTGCTGGGACACGGCTGGAGCCCCGCACTCACCGTGGCTGGGCAATGGACCCTCCCTCTGAGCTGCCCCTGGGGTGCTCTACCCTCCTGGTACCCAGAGATCCCTCACCTCCTATTCCCTTCTTAGCTGACCCTAGTGCCCACCACGCTCTTGGGAGTCTTTGGATGAAGGCTGGAGCAGGTTGCAGCGTCCYAATCCATTGTTAGGAAGATGGCAGGAAGAACTGGGAAAATGGCTGGCATTCATGTGCTAAATGCCCTTTTCATTTTAAAAAAACAGAAGAAAAGGGGGAAAAAATTCAATTTTTCTCCAGCTGAAAATGAAAGTGATTATGTAACGAGCAATAAATTACGGAAAGGAATGAGTCATTGGAGCAAATCCCAAGAAAGGCACAGTATTTTTAGCTCTAACACCCTGTGCTGTACCATGCATTAACCCTTGCAGGACTTGGCCCCTCCATGTCAACCTGCTCCCAGGGTGACCCCCCCAGAGGCAACACATTGGTGTCTCTGAGGATTTTGTCCCTGTGACATTCCCAWGGGAAGGTGGAAATTATGTAAACTGTGGGTCCCTCATCCCATGGCCCTCCTTTGTGTGGGATGCTTATGGGTGGTCCAGGGAATACTGCACACCCCAGATGCGTGCCCCCATCCTGGGCTAAGCCCCTGCTTCACTTCCCATCTGCTCATTCCCACTGGGATAATTAATCCTGATCCCTTCCCGAGACCCTGGGCACCACTGTTGTTTACTTGCCAAAGAGCCTGAAGAATTAATTTGGAAATAAAAGCGAGGAACAAATTAATTGGAAGAGAACTAGCGAGGGAGCGAGTGAGCAATCCTGTTTTAATCCAGGTTAAATTGGGGAGTGATTGCTTTGTTAACAGAAGAGATGACAAGGGAGAATTGGAGCAGGCAGGTGCCAGGCGAAACAGTGGCAGCAAACATCCAGGTGTCAAGGGATGCCCGTGGGGAGCTGTCCTGAGGGAGGAGAAAAATCCTGGGGACACCAGTGGGAAGCTGGAAGAGCAATCTAGAAGAGAGGCTCAGAGCATCCTGGGGTCAGGGATCRGCACTCAGAACATCCTCAGGGTCCCAGAGCTTGGACCACTCCTAGGAAGAGGGCTCAGAACGTTCTTGGAATTGAGGCATGGAGCACCCCTGGGATTTGGACTTGGAGCATCCCTGGAGTCAGGATTTGGAACATCYCTTAATTAAGTGACATTATCATTCATGCCTGCTTTTGAGAACCCTGTGGAATCAGGTACCAGTGCAGGGACAGGGACCCTAATCCTTGTGTGCCGTATTTTTTTGGGGTCTCCAAGCTGGTGGAAACCAAGCCTGCTTTTCTSTCCCTGAGCAGATCCCTGGGTTCTCATGGTGGCTCCTCACTCCATTGTCAGCTGGCAGCAACCCCACCCCTAAACACGGGGCCAAGGAGGGCAAGTGGGAGCTTGGTGGCCAAGTCCTCATGTTCTGCAGCTGGAGTAGGGTCACCTCAGAGCAACAGCCAGGGCCAGTGGATGTCATGTCCTCCTCTTTTATTTAATCTGACAATAAATTCCTGTCCTCCATATGYTTGGGCGGGGCTGGGATCTTCCTTATTGCTGCTGGGCCACCTGGAGCAGTGGCATGGCACTGCATGTCCAGGGGCTGCTGTACCCCGCAGGCACTGCTGTGCCTCCTCCTGCYGCAATGCTCTCACTCTGGCACGTGCTTTCCCCAAAATCCATGTGTCCCTCCAGACACATCCTATCCCTCCAGGCAACCCCTGTCCTTATGGACACGTGCCATCCCTTGTCAAACGTGCTGTCCCTCTGTGCACATGCTGTCCTTTGAGGCACCTGCTCTCCMTCACGACACATGCTGTCTGCAGGTGTGTGGTGTCCTTTCAGGCTCAGGGCATCCCCCTGATGTACCCTGTCTCCAGGGATTTCACCTGTACCTCTGGACACATGCTGGTCCCATGAATRTGGACTGTCCCTACGGATATGTGCTGTCACCCTGGATGCAGGTTGTCCCTCTGGACACACGCTGTCCCTCTGGGTTCAGGCTGTCCCCATGGACACACGCTGTCCTCCTGGATTCAGGCTGTTTCCATGGACACCCTTGTCCCTGTGGATTCATGCTGTCCCCGTGCATACACACAGTCCTGATGGATACATGCTGTTCCTTTGGATATACACTGTCCCTTTGGGCACACGCTGTCCCCATGGACACACGCTCTCCCCGTGGACACACTCTGTTCCCATGGATGCATGTTCTCCCCATGGACACACACTGTTCCCTTGGGTACATGTTGTGCCTCTGTGTTCAGTTTGTCCCCRTGGACGCACACTGTCACCCCGCTGGACACATTCTTTCACCATGGCACATGGTGACCCCCTGGATGCAGACTGTCCCCATGGGTGTCCCCTCTCCTTCACCTCTCTGAGGGTGCAGCTGGGGTGTGCTTTGTCCCTGCCCATGCAGGACACTCTCATGGGCTGTGTGGTCCAGAGGATGAGAGCCCACTGGGCAGGCTGAAGATGCTGGTGGCCACCATGGCCAGAGCTKGTCCATGAGGACTGTCTGAGCCAGCTGGGAAAGCAGCCAAAGAATGGGGAGAGAGGTGTGGAAACAGAGCCCAGACCCATCTCCCAACCACCCTAGTGGGACCAGCAGGGCTCTGCATCACATTCATGCTCCTAATTAGCCCTGTGGGGTGTGCAGGCTGCTGGTGGCCCCCAGCCCCTGCCGTGCTCTGAACTGTCTCCACAGAGACCCTCTGAGAGCTCCGTCACTTTTCCATCAGCAGCATCACCTGATCAGCTGCACCCTTCCTTATCCCTTTGTCATCCCTCCACACAATCTGCTCAGTTGGACAGAACCCACAATGAGCATCAAGTCCAWCTTCTGGCCCTGTGCAGCACCCTCCCCAGGAGTCACACCATGTACCCAAAAGTACTGTCCAAATACTGCTTGAGCTGTCAGGCTGATGCTGTGACCATTGCCCTGGGGAGCTGTTCCAGGGTCTGACCACCCTCTGGGGGAAGAACCTTTTCCTRATATCCAACCTAAACCACCTCTGACACAACTTCTGACCATTCCCTCGGGTCCTGTCCCTGGTCACCGCAGAGCAGAGATCAGTGCCTGCCCCTCTTCCCCTCATGAGGAAGTTGTAACTGCAGGGAGGTCTCCTCAGTCTCCTCCTGGCTGAACAGACCAAGTGCCCTCATTCTCTCCTCACATGGCTTCATCTCAAGGCCCTTCACCATCTCTAATGGCTTAATGTCTTTTTTATTTCCTGATGCCCAAAGCTGCCCCCAGCCCTCGAGGTGAGGCCGCCCCAGTGCAGAGCAGAGTGGGACAATCCCCCCCCTCTGCCAGCTGACAGTGCTGTGCCTCATGCTCGCCCAGGACAGGGGTGTGACTCATGGAACTCATGCTCAACTTACCTTCAACCAGCACCCACAGGTCCTTTCCATGACACTGCTTTCCAGCATCTCWTTCCAGRGTACATACATCAGGGTTGCCCCATCCCAGGTGCAGAATCCTTGTTGAATTTCACACACTTGGTGATTGTCCAACTCTCCAATTTGTCAACAGCTCCCCCAGTTTTTTATTGTCTGTGAACTTGCTTAGCCTGAACTTCCAGTCCTGTGTCCAAGTYATTCACAAAGATATTGAAGAGCACAGGACTTCCTCATCTCTTTGTTATCCTGCTTGGAATCCAATGATAGCTCAGGCCCCAGASCTGATTCAACCAGATCCCTGCAGTTGGCACCCCTGGGGGCCATCCCTGGTTGCCAGGGCACCCCCATCCCTGCTCAGTCTGAGATCACTCTGGGCTGTAGCTCCTGTGGTGGATCCACCTGGATCCTGGATCCCACCCTGCTGGGGTGCTGGATGTTCCTGGGGGTGACAGTGGTGCACACACACACACACACACACACACACACACACACACACACACACGTGACAGTGGTGCACACACACACACATGCTCACCTATCAACAGCTGCAAGCACAGATCTTCCTTGCTTCCACACATTCCCAACTCTCCTGCTGCTCCCAGCAGGTCTGTGCTGTGATTCCACCCAGTGCCATGGAGCCTTCCAGCACYCCCAGCATTGTGCCTGGCATCGCTGCACCTGCAGCATTGTGCTGCAGCATTCCCCATCCCACAGCATTCCCTGCCCTGCAGCATTCCCTGCCCCACTCGGGCRCTGCAGCTGCATCCCATGTGAGATTTATCCATGGGGAAACCACGGAGCAGTAAATGGGATATTGATCAGGCACCATTGTGAGGATTAGTGCCGAGCGGAAGAGCAGATGGATTGATTTCTGATGGGATTTAGAGCTGTCAGTGTACCTTGGATTAGCAGCTCCAGAGTAACAACACCCCAATTMATTCGTGGATCCAGCAGCTCCATGTGGCCATGTCCCCCAAGCTCAGCAGATCCGAGTCACCTCTGTTCCATGGGCAGGACCCCAGCCCCATTGCCACCCGCATTGGCCACTGTGTGTCCCCTCCTTCCCAGGAGGACAGGGATGCTCCAGAGGGTGGCACAGYCCTGTGCCTCCCCAGAGCCAGGATCCAGCCCTGGGTCCATCCCAGTGCCACAGTTTAATGGAGCAYTGCTGATCCTCCATGACTTACAGCAGTGCTCGTGCAGCTGGGARCCAGCAGCCATGCTGCCCTTTTGTCCCACTCTCCTCTCATCCCAGTGCTCCCAGTTTATTCAGCATCCCTACAGATGCTGCTCTGGGAGCAAGCTGCTGTAGTTGCTAGGGGTGGGGAGAAATGGGATTTCAGGTTTACACAGGGTGTGAAAGCCCATCTTGGTGTCTTAAGCTCCCAAAATCCTTCAGCTTTGGGAGTTTGATACCATTTGCTGGCARCACCTCCCAAGGAATAGCTGGAGTGGGGTTTATCTCAGTGTCTTTGGTGTGGAATATTCCATCGCCATGGGGTAAGGGTTAATATTTACTTGCCTACATGAACTTTGCTCCCGTTGATGCCATCAGACACCCTCCAGCTTGGATGCGGGGGTGGCTGCTCCCCAAGTTCTCAGGAAGAGACAGGACGAACAGCGCCAATTGATCCACCCCAGACTGGGAACAAGATGAGACTACAGAGTGGATGGAAATGTGGGAAGMCCACCTGGGAAGCCCACACTGCTGCCTCTCCTCCGCACCTACAATGAGTCCCCAGCAGCTCCAGGGCTGCGTTCTGAGGCTGTATGTGTCCATCTGACTGCTGTGATATTCCCATCCAAGGGATGCCGTTCCTGAGGCATACAGAGGAGCCAGGGAGCCGCTCTTAATTACCCCATGATCATTAATAAGTTGGTCGCAAGATGAGCAATGACGCATGAATGCAACGGCGCTGCTGCAGCACGAATCCCTGCACCTTTGTGTCCCTGCACCCAGGTGCCCCTGTGTCCCTGCACTGCCATGTTGCTCTGTCTCTGCTCCTGTGTCCCTCCACCCCCATGTCCCTTGTCCCCGTGTCCCATTGCCCTGTGTCTCACTCTCTGTCTCCAGACCTTTGTGCCTGTATCCCGGTGTCCCACCCCCTGCCCCCAGGCACCCCTGGGTGAGCAGTTAGGGACAGGTATGCGGGGACAGCTCCGTGCTGTGTCCTTGTGCCCAGCAGTGGCTGCGTTCCCTGGGCAACTGTGCTGGCTGTGACCTGCTCCGTGGGTGGCTCTGGTGACAGGGATGTGCCAGGTTCAGCGTGGATCCTGCCAGAACCCAGCTCCTCAGGGTGTTCCCACTGCCAGCCCCACAAGGAATCCGCTATTCCCACCGGGCATCTGMTTTATTCATGAAGTCCTGGACCCACATCCGTGCCATCAGAACATGTCCAGGCTGGGGTGACACTTGGTCCCTGCAGCAGGGTGTCCCCATAGCTGGGGATTCCATGCCTCGATCTTGGGAGATCTGGAGGCTCTGGTGATGTCCTGGTCAGGATGATGGGCACCGTGAGACGCTGCCCTGGGGGGGCTGCTTCGGGTTGAGGTGATCCTGTGCCACCCTCGGCACTGCGGCGCGGTGCCCAGGATCAGCCACCCGGGGCCCCCCCTCGGTGGCTCTGGCCACTAGGTGGCCCCGCGGCTCCATTGGCCACCCTGACCGTCCTCCGGGACCCCTGGCCCGGCATCCCGGGGGTCGGGGTGCAGGGACCGACATGGGGGTGCAGCGTGCAAGGTGTCCCTAAACCCTCCCTTGGCATTTCCTTGTCGCGCCCTGTCCTAACGAGGGTTGCGAGGCGATGCGAGAAAGCACAGCCCTTATGAGCCACCATCCAAACCCCAGACACCCTGGGGATAGGGACACGGGCATACAGTAGTACCTGGGTACAGGGAAGTGGGACACAGGACTGCAGGGACACGGGGACATGGAGAGGCAAGGATATAGGGATGCAGACACACGACCGTGCCTGGGGACAGGGGAGTCCCAGGATGTGGAGGTAGAGCGGGCCATACTCCCCCAGACCAGAAGAGGGATGRAGATTGTCGCGCTGCCGGTGTCCCTCTCACCGTGTGGCATGCGGCCATCSTGTGACGGCTGAGATCGACGATCCTCCATGTGGATTCCCTGGGGCCGTTGGGGTAGGGGCAGCATCCCGAAATGCTGGTACTTGTCTCTGGGACAGGGTGGGAGACGTGACGGGGAGAAGGGGTTGGGGGCAGGGGGAGGTGTCACTCCTCACTGAAGGCAATAAGGGCTATATAGAAGGATGTGGGCGAAGAGACCCCATGAGGGGTCCCCAAGATGGGGATCCCTCCCTATCCAAGAGAGGGATGCTGGGTAAGTATCCCACTTCAGTATCCCACGGGCTGGGGGGCAAGGAAGAATTTCTGCACTGAGCCCTGCATCAGAGTTACCCCAGGGCACAGGATGGGGTGAGATTTCGGCCCCCCCCCCGTCAGGGAGGATGAAGGGAATACCGTCCCAATCCAAACGTGAGGGGCAGACTTCACGGGGGCAGGGGTCACTTTATCTGGAGACTGCAYGGGGCGGGGGAGCGGACTGGGAGGTGAAACCTGCCCCAGAAGGGAGAAGAGGCAGGGGGGCAACTCCTGGCCCGATTCCCACGAGGGTGGGGTTTAAAAAGGAGGGGGATTGATGCCCCTCAGGTGCCAGACCCGTGAGGGCGCAGCCGATACCTGCCCCATAGGCGAGCATTGCCAGCCCCGAGCTCCAGAGCGGGGCCACCCAAAACTGGGGAGCGATGCCCTGATCCCCTCCTCACATGTGCCCCACCCCATGTTTACCCTTCACCACTCCACACTGGGACTCCCACCCCGACCMCCTCCCCAAACCGGGGACTGATAACCCGCCCCACTTCCCACATCTGTACCACCCTCTCGACCCCGCACACCGGGGACCCCCACCCCACACTGGAGAATAATACCCGATCCCCTCTCCATTCCACACCATCGCGCCCATCGTCGCCTTTCAGAACCCCGAGGAGCCCCTGCCCCGCATAGCAGGTGCGGGGCGTGTCGTGACGGGGCGTGTCGTGACGGGGCGTGTCGTGACGGGGGCGTGCCCGCCGCCCGCGGGCGATGCGGGGGTGAGCGGGACCGGGATGGTGCCGGGGTGGTGCCGGGGTGGTGCCGGGGTGGTACCGGGTTGGTGCCGGGGTGGTGCCGCGATGGTGCCGCGGCTCCTCATCGCGCTCCTTCGCTTTTTCAGCCGCGGGTTCCTGCGGGCAGGGGACGCCGCGCCCGGCCCCGAGGCGCTACAGGTAGGGACGTCGGGGTCTTCCGCACCCCCTCCCACTCGGGATCCTTCTCAACCGGGATTTCCATCCCCAATCGCGTCCCCTCCCATTCGGGACCCCTATCCCAACTATCTCCCGTTCTACCTGGGGCACTCAACCCCTCCACCCCTCCCCCCCGAAAATCCCGACTCGCCTTCGCTCCTACCCGGGACCCCCGTCCCACGTCCCCTGACACACGGGACACCCGATTCACCTGCCCTGCTACTGGAGACCCCACCCCAAGTACCTCTCCTACCACCCGGGATCGCCAACCCTCCTCNCCACGACATGCGACCCCCTCCTCTCCCACCCGGGACCCCCATTCCCACGTCCTCCCTTCCCACTCGGTCCCGAGGGTGGTGGGGTTCCCCGTGTTTATGCTGTGGGGCGGGGTTGGGAGCCGGGGCTCCYGACTCGCCGTGCTCGGTGCGACGGGACCCGGGGTTGCTGGATCCCCATCCCTTCCCGCACCAGGAGCCGAGGGGGCTTTCCCGAGCAGGTTTGCACCCTCTTGTATCCCCCTTTCCGATGGGGGGCTCTGAACCCCACGGGGAGAGCCCAACAGGGAAACTGAGACTCGAATGGGGCTGCCGGCGTGGGGGACGACGGTGCCGTTTTGTGGTCCCCCCGAGGACCCGAGGCTTGGGACACCCTGGGCTCCGCGTAGGAGAGAGGCGGCGGGTTGGGGTGGTGCGGATCCCGGCGGGATCCCGGGAGGAAATGGGCTGGACCGGGGGGGGGGCGGGCAGCCCGGTCCCGGGGGGACCCCCACGCCCTCCTGCAGCCGCGCCAGGAGCCGAGCCACGCCATGGGGACTCTCCAGGACACTGTGAGCCACCCCGGGGAGAGGGGTACCCAGGGGATCCCGGGGGATCGGTGGCCTCGGGCTGGGGGTCCCTGGTGTCCTGGGGCGTTTGGGGGTGCGATGTGCTTGGGAGTGCCTGGGGGTTCCGTTTGTCTGGGGGGGGTTGGAGTCCCCCCTTCCCTATGTCCCCTTGCCCCGCTGGCAGTGGGAGCCCCAAAAGCTCGGCTGCCGATTCCATCCTGTGGCCAGACCTCGGGGTGGGTGTGCTGGGAATGAGGGAGCCACTGCAGCACCCCCAGCGGGACCAGCTCTGAGCCCCCCACCTTCCTTGCACCAGCTGCACATTTTGGGCAGATGGAGGCTGCATTCCAGTATGTGGGTGGGAAAACACTTGGTCGTTCGTGCTCCTGCGCCTTMGAGCACACCCAAATTAGGGGAGGGGGTGACTTGGGGGGCGTTCTTTCCCTCTTGTGATTGTCTGCGTGGATGGATCCCTGACCTGTGTGCCGATGGTTTTGGGTGTGAGAMCTGTGGCCCCTGGGGATACAGGTGCCTGGGGGGCTTGGGGGGCTGCAGGGGGCTGCGGGTGCAAGACAGGGTGCAAGACAGGAGCGAGGACCCGGAGATTCAAGCTGGGAAATGAAGGGAAGGAAACGCTCTCCGGGAAATTGCCGAAAGCTGCTGACGGAGAGAAAGGAGCTGAGCAGGGCCAGTGTGCCCCGGGCGGGGGGGAAATGAGCCCCCCCTCCCCCTCCGGATGGGAAGGTGGCGGCTTGAGGACATTAGAACCGTCACCCGGCATGGGGGTGGGATGTGAGGCTCGTCACCGGCCAGTGCAGTGCTGTGGGGGTCCCTGTGATCCCTCTCGGAYCCAGCCCCCCAGAACCCAGCCTAGGAGAGTGCTGACAGCCGGGCAGGCTCTGAACCTCCCTGCTCCCAAGGARATCTGAGGGTGTGGAGGGAAGGGACCCACAACTCCCAGCCTGGGGGGTATAAAATCCACCCATATATGGGGTGGTGGTGGGCAGACTGGTTTTAAGCCAAACCACCAGTCTGGTSTGGGGGCTGCTGGGGTGGCACCAAGGAGGAGAGTGGTTGGGTCACATGGTGGGGCAGAGCTGGAGCCCCAGCCATCCCTGGCATGTGACACTACAGTGGCAATGGCATGTGACCCGGGAWGTGCGAGGGGTAAGTGGTGAGGATGGATCCTGCCCCTTCTCCAGCACATCCCAGCCCAGGGTGGGTGAGGAACAGCTCATCGCCCACAAAATACCACAGAACCCCTGTYCCCATTGTTGTCCTGGGTGCTGACTGCATCTGGAACTCCCATTTCCTATCCTAGGGGGGGCATATGGTGGGTATTTAGGACTTAGGGCATTATTAGCTCTCAACACCCTGTAGCAGGGTGAGGCTAAGAATGTCTGTTCCTCCTCTCTTTCTCTGCCACCAGCTCCAATGCAATTATCCACAGACTGGATCATGAATCAAGCCCTAATTGATACATGTTCACAGCCTGGAGAAGCAGGAGGGGTTGGGGGGGGCCCTGCTGTYCCCAGGGGTTGGGAGGGAGCCCGATGCCCCCGGTGGCTGTGGGGAACTACATTAGGGCACCTTTACTGACCTGCCATGGATCAGGGGGCTAGTMCTGCCTCAGTTTCCCTCTGTGTGGGACTGGCCATGCTCAGTGGGCTGAGGACCCATTGAGAGCAGCGAGGCGACATGMGTGCGTGTGCAGGCGTTTGTCCTTGTGTTTCCTCCGGCGGACACAAACACATCAGCAGGGCAATAAAGGGGAGGAAAGGGCCGTGGCGGCTTCTTTCCATGACGTGGGGCAGGGCTAACTTCCTCCTGCACTCCTGCCCCTGGCCTAGAGTGAGACCCCCAAGCTGGGATGGGTGGGTGCACCCCAGTATTTCCCATCCTGGTGGTCCCCACAGGCCAAAGGTCTTTATTCAGGGAGTGACTGCGGGTGTGGGATCACCCTGTGCTGGCACTGCAGAACCCTGGTGCTGATTTTTGAGGGGCAGGGGTGTTTGGGATACAGGTCCTGGCACTCTCTTGCCCCATAACCTCACACGGGAAGGGAGGTCTGAGGTGGGAGTCCCCTGCTGCACTCCAGGCAGGAAGAGCTGGGATGGGAGTGTTTCTGCTGCACCCCAAGCAGGARGAGTTGGGGGAAATTGGTCCTGCTGCACCCTGGGCAGTGAGAAGCTGGGATCGGGATCTTTCTGTTGCAGGATCACATGGTGGCATCTTCTCTCTGACTGGAACGGGCCCTGGGGGTGACCTTGGCTTTTTGGAGTTGAACTGTGACATTTGGCAGGGAGGTGATGGGCTGGGATCCCCTGCAAACCTGGGTCTGGAGGGCGRCGCCTTGGGAACTGAGTCCATGGATTTGTGGACTGGGCTGTGATCTTTGCAGCTGGATCACAGCTGGATCTTTGCAGTTGCACCCSCATCCTGGCCACCCCCTGGAAGTGGGGGAGAGGATGTGGAAGAGGGGGGAGACGTGCCTGAGGGAGCCGTGGGGTGGAAAATGCCAGGGGGCAGAGTTGCTCCTGAGTGTCTCTCCTCTTGGTGCAGGAGAGATCGCTGCTCGCAGCACAGCTCTGGCAGATGCAGGGTGTCTGGCACCTTTGGATGCCCTGGACACAGCTTTGGAGCCCCCCACAGACGAGAGGAGCTGGAGACCAGATCCCCGGCTGGCTGCTGACCTATTCAACACCAGCACTGGTTTTGGGCTTCTCCTGACCATGCCTCGATTTTGCCATTTGAGCAGTGAGACCCCCACAATTCCTAGACTCCTTCCCAGCAATTGAGAGCAGCATCCCACCACCTGACCCTGTTAGACATGGAAAACAAGAGCAGTCCCTGTACAGACAGAGTGGAACGCCCTGCAGAGGCAGCTCTGCCAGCCCCCAGGCTCCACACCCTGCTCCGGAGCRCTGCCCCAAATCGAATTCCTTCCCAGCTGCAGATGGCCAGGAATTCAATTTTCCCAGATCCTATCAGGGGCTGATAAATGAGGCCCCTAATCACTGTGAAGATCCCATTAGTGCCAGCCATACCAAGAGGGGATGCAGGGCTGAATGAGGAAATGCGGCATCCCCCTTCCCATCCCGCTGCTTGCTATCCCCCCATGGGACCTAGATGCCCCCCAAGCCTCTCTCTCTGGCTGCATACCCAGAGCTTTGCCATGATGCTCCCAAGCAGATCCAGGCTCAGAGACCCCTGCATGGCTAATCCCCCACAAAACATCTAGGAAAGTCCTGGAAAGCCAGCTGGGTTGCCAGTGTGGATGGGAAGGGGACTGTGTGCCAGGGAAATTTTACCAGCAGTGCCAYGTCCCAGGAATGCACATCGTGCCAGCTCTCAAGGCTTGGTGCCAGCTGAGTGCCAGGATGTCTCTGTCCTTCGGGGTGAAGGCACCAGGAATACCAGGAATGCTCCTAACCATGGAGCAGTTTCCCTGCAGCTGCTGTGGGAGAGTCCGTGCGCCCCTCCCTGACAAGTGACACAGTGCTGAGTGAGGTCCGTGTCCCCCTTCTGTCACGGTTTAGAGACAAGTGGCAGTGGTGAGACCCCCAGCCCTCATCACCTTCTTTCCTAGAACAGTGAACTAATTAGTGACAAACTGGTGACAGATCATTAGGCTAGTGGCCGAGCTGGCTGTTCCAAGAAGGCCACGATGTTCTGGGGACGGAAATCCTTGAGGAGTGTGGCTGCTGTCCCGATTTGTCCTGCCCGACAAAGGGACATCAACAGGAAGCAACCTTGACTCTGGCCCCGTTCTCTTGGCCCCGGGAGGCCAGGCTGGGCTGTGGGGACACAGACTGGGAGCACCAGAAGGGCTTGGGAGCTGCCAGAGGCTGAGAAATYTGCTTGGTTCAGCAAAAACGTCCCACTGAGAATGTGTGGGGTCCTCAGGGAGTGGTTCCAGGCTGTAGAAACTCCACTTGCAAAGGGTCTGTGCAAAGTGTGAGCATGCCAGGCTCCAGCAAGGCTGATGTATGGGTGAGGAGGAGGATGGGCTGAGGGATGCATTGAGCTCTGCGGAGACATTGGGCTCAGCATGGCTCAGGACTGAGCTCTAGTGCCACCCAGAGCAGGTCTTGCATGGCCATGACCCCTTGCAGGTGGGGAAACTGAGATAGGGAACCTCCGCAGACAGGGAAACTGAGGTAGGCACAGACATGCAGGGCTCCTTCTGTGGTTTTTTTGGGATGGCTGATTCCACAGATTTGCATCCTCCAGCCCTTGGGAGCCTCAGTGTGATCGCTGGGTGCCAGGGTAGCTCCGTGACAGGGTCCTGCACCCCAGCCCTTCCCATCCATACGATGCATCGGGAGCCCAGGCAAGTGACCATGAGGAGACAAGAGATATCCCAAAAGTGTTTCCTTCCCGTTTGCCATCATTATCCCCCTGGAAAAGATGAGGTAATTAAGGAGCTACCGTGTTACAGGTTGTTGCTGCCTGATTAGATTAAAGCAATGTAATTTGGGACTGAGAGCRGGGCTTGGAGGAAGTGGATGGATGGCTTCCCGTCTGGAGTTGGGCACAGCTGCCAGCTCTCCCCTCCATCCACCCCTCCATCCTCTGCTGCCCTTGCTCCAGGGACACTGCTGGAGCGTTATCATGGATGTTGCTTTGTGGGATTAAGGACAATTCCTGTGTTTTCTCACCCCTGCAGAGAGGATTCCCTGGGGAATTGTGGCTATGAAGCTGAGGGAAGGAGCCTGAAGCAGTGTGAGGGGTGACACACACAGGGTGACAGGGTGTCAGCRGTGTCACTCAGCACATGGCAGAGCTGAGGCACATCAGGGATGCTCCTGGGGAGAGGGGGGAGCAGGGATGCTGCCTCTACTTCCCCAGCTCTGTGGAGACGATTCCCTGGTAAATTGTGGCTGTGGCACAGGGGGAAGGAGCCATGTGGAGGACAGGATGACAGAGTTTTAGCAGTGTCACTCTGCCCGCAGTGCAGCTCTTGACAGCACAGCTGTAACCTGCTGCTCCCCTGCTCTGTGACTCAGTTTCCCCGCTCACAGCCCGGTGTCAGAAGCTGGTGATCTCCTGCCCGTTGTCAGCCCTGCGTTGCCAGCACACGGCCAGAGCACGAGGCTGAGCAGCCGGGGGGAGCAGCCCCCCAGGAGGGGAGCGGGGCTGGGGGGGCTCAGCCTCGCCGGAGGCGGGAGAGGAGGATGAATCACGGCTCAGGGATATTTTGGGATATTTTTAACGCCGCCAGATTGCTCGGCAAATGCTTGGGCAGGGCGGTGCGGGCGCAGGCTGGGTGTTTGCTGGCAGCTGTGGCTCAGCTTGGGGGGCCTGGGGAGATCAGCTGCTCCCCGTGGTGCTGTCACCCTGCAGCCATGCATTGGAGAGGTGACAAAGGCAGGGACATTTGTCCCCATGCACTTGGAGACAACGCTGGGTGCGATGGGTGGGGGCAAAAGGGGGTCCTGAAGCAGCATCTTTCCCCTTGAAGAGGAGGCAGGAGGGGGGAAAGTWTCCCTGGAAAGGGGAAAGGGTTGGGAAAAGGCGGAGCTGGGGCATGGGGGAGGGGGTGGGTATCTCTGCCTGCAGGGYTGGGGCAAGGACAGGTACCCAGGCTGGGACACAGGGGGTGGTGAGGGGCTGTGTGGGTGGAGGTAGGCTGCCTCCCCCGAATCCAAACGGGATTTTGCTTTTTGCCTGTCAGATGTAACAAGATCCAGAGGCTGGTGGCTAAAAATGCATCCTATCTCAAGAGTCCACAGTGGGAGGGAGCCCTAAACCCCCAGCCTTGGCTGTCAGCCTTGAAACGAGGTGACCACATGGTCACCCTCTTCATCCAGGGCTCTGCTCATAGGGAATTCCCTGGGGAGCGACTCCTCTGTCCTTGAAGTGTGCAAACCCTCTGTGAGAGACATCAGGGCTGGTGAGATGGGCTGCAGGGGGGTCCTGCCCTAGACCCCTCCTTGATGAATTCTGCACTCCCAAGCATCCCAATCCCTTTGTAACCTGAGCCTAGCAAATCCATTGGGATGCATCTGCATGGGATCTGGGTACTGGGATGTGCTGCCCACAGGCACCAAGAGCTGCACGCTCAGCGTCTCAGATGCTCTGATTTGATTTGGAGCCCACAACTGGGGGTGAAGTTGTCCAGATGGAGCAATGTCCAGCTCCATCCCMAAAGTGATTGCTCAGGCAGGGGCTAATAGACTAATCCACTGCCAAAATTAATTTGGCTCATTTCCCTTGCGTTCCCAGGTGGATAAAGTCCCATTGGAGGGCAGGAGCCGAGCAAGCTCTGAAGGCTCACTGTGTGATGGATGCTTCAAGCTCAAGGGGTCTGCTCTGGCAGATCACTTACTTGGAATTCTTACAGCAAAGCTGGGCTGGAAGCTCAAYAGGGAGATGATTCATTTCCTCGAGGTTCCTTGGGGAGGGATATGGCCRAGTCTGCCACAGAAGCCTGGGCTGCTGCCAGCATTCCCCTGTGGATTGAGCACCCATGGGTGCTCTGGCAGCGATGGCAGGATCCATCTGGGGTCTCCCCAGCCCAGGATCCCCTTGCAAGGCAGGGTGAGGGTCCTGCAGCCCTGCTCAGCACTCCTCCAGGAGTAGGATGCTCCAGACAGCAGCTATTGCTTCCTGGCTCTCTGTGCCACAGTCGCCCCATGGTTAAAGAGGAATCCATTGGTGGCTGCTCCCAGCTTGGAGCTCCACCTCATGCAAACTCTACTTGCCAAGTGCCCAGGTGTGTCCCCCCTCAGAGAGAGACCTCAAGCTCCAGGCACCCCCAACAGAGCCAAGCACCAATGGGTGCCTGGCTGCACTGGATCCAGCCTCTTCCTGCTGCCAGGGGGCTTCTCCTCATTCATCTCCCAGGAGTGAGGCCAGGAGAAGGGGTGCAAGCTCAGAGACCTGAGAYGCTGTGAGCTCAGTGTCCTCCTCCTCCAGTCCCTGACCCTCCACATGGCAGGTGTGAAATCAGCCTTTCCAGAGAGGAAGCTGGYCAGGATGGGATTTATCTATTTCATAAACATCCAGAGAGGCTGAGGGTGCCAGGGGGGGACAAACCAAGCTTCTGCTGCTGCTGGGGGCAGCAGGGGACAGATGTGGCTGATCCTCTTGAAAAAAAAAAAAGCTATGCTTTCACTGCTTGTGAATTTCCTCTGCTGAAAAAAGCTGCTTTTATATCTCAGCAGGATCTGTGGAAGTCTGTGCTGGAGGCTGGGAAGCGTGTGCTCGGGGTCCCCACCACCACATGTCTGGGGACAGGATGCTGCTGCAGCTATCCAAAGGGAAAAAGGGGGAAAAAATAGCAGGAAAAAGGGGAAAGGGCCATTTTCCATAAGAGGAAGAGACAGTAGTGCTCTGGAGGCTGGCCTGTGGCAGGATTTGACTTTGCTAGAAAAGGGAGGGGTCCATGCTGGAGCAGAGACAAATCCTTGCTCTAAGGAGATGAATGGTGTCACTAATCTTCCACCGGCTCCAGTGGGAATGTTGAGGCAGACACAGCTCTGGTGTTGCACCTCACCATGGGATRCTGGCCAAGGGGAGCTGGCAAAATTCCTGCCAGCATCAAGGTCCCATGGGTCACCCTGTCAGCTCAGGAGTCCAGCAGGGTGAGACCAGCATCCTTGTCCTCAGGTCAGAGAAAAGGTGACAACAGGGTCATGTGTGTGCACCATGGGGACAGGACAGGGACAGGGTGCTGTTCACCTGCTCTCCAGGAGCAGCATCCTCAGCTCCTGGGGATGTCAGTGATGCCATCCTGTATCCCCTGCCCACTCCCTGTCCCCAAAGCCCTCTCTCCATGCCCATTTCCAGGCAGCATTTTCCTCCAGAGCTGCTGGAGGTGTGCAGCACCTGGCATGAGGGTGTTGAGCTTTGCTCCAGCTGCTGGGAATTGCAATCCCTCGGTGCTTCCTCCTGTTTTAGTGAAGTAATTAACCCWCTGTGCCCACTTGGGAAGTGTTACCATAGCTCTGCCCTCCATGGAAGCTAGGATGCAGAACAAATGCTGGGAACACTCCCTGGGAGAGTTTTGGTCCCCTGTCCCACTGGGTGCAGGTACAGAGCTGCGTGAGCCTGGCTTGGTGGGTCTGCAGCATCCCCAGGGCTGAGGGACATGGGGTGACAGGGGGTGAGGGTGTTGGGGTAAATCCCTGCTCTGGAGGATGTGGACTGGCTGTGGGACGAGTGGGACAAATGGAATTAGTGAGATAAACAAGACAAGTGGAATATACAGGATGAGTGGGACAAGTGGAAGGAGTGGGATGAGCCATTGAATAGGATGAGCCATTGAGTGGGATAAGTGGGCTGAGCTGGATGAATGAAACGAGCAGGGTAAGCGGGGTAAGGGGAATGAGTGGGACAAGTGGGATGAGTGGGATGTGCAGGATGAGTGGGACAAGCAGTTGAGTGGGATGAGCCATCAAATGGGATGAGCTGGATGAACTGGATTAATGCAGTGAATAGGGTGAGTGGGATAAGCAGGATGAGTGGGACAAGCAGTTTTAGTGGGATGAGTGGAAYGAGTGTGATGTCCTTCCCAGCCCACCCTCACTCTCCCTGCCTCCTCTCTAGGCTGCAAACCCGCCTGCGAGCCTCCACTGCTGTCTCCTTGTCTTGGGAATATCTTTTTTTACCTCCTGCAGCTTTCCCCTCACTGATTCAGGGATGGACCTGTATTCCCAGCCCTATTAAAGCCACCACCCGTGTCCAGCTGCCACTGATTCATCCCCACACCAAGAATGCCACTGGCATTTGATGCCCCAAGCAGACCCAAGGAAGCTGCTCAGGCTCTGCCSCAGGGGGGCCACTGTGGAGGATCTGGTGGGACAGAGGGATGGCAGGACAGCACCTGGCTGAGGCCTGGCTGTATTCTACAGTGCATGTGTCTCCAGTGTGAGTAAGTGACTGGAGATGCGGCCCTGTTGGAATAACATTCAGTGCCCATGTCTTCAGCTGGAAGCGCCCTCACCGCCCGCCACGCTCCCAGTGCCACGTGGATCTGGCCCCATCCTGAGTGTGCTTCCCTGGTGGATGGGTGGCACGGCCCTGCTGTCCTGGATGGGGTCATGGSRTGCAGGGYTGGGGACAGTCCCCAGGTCTGGTTTTCAGGAATGGAGCCTGGAGCCACCTGGCAAAGCTGGGACCAGAGGAAGAGCAAATTCCGAAGGCATTATCCAGTGTCTGATTTGGAGCATGTACTATTTCCATCATAACATCATCCTTATCCCAGTCTCCCAGACAAGGGCTGGAGGCAGAGCAGAGCTGGAAGGGTCGCACCACAGAGCCTCCTCTGCCCCCTAACTTTTCCACGTGTCCATCCCAGCACCTCTGTCCCTTATGGGGTTGTAAATCCCAGAACAGCTTTTATCCATCTCCGTGTCCCATTTCTCTTCCCACTGGTGCTTTGTGGCATGGCTAGCACTGAGGGCAGTGTGGCTCAATGCTRAAGCTTCCCCCCTCTTTTTGGGGCCCACCCATCTCCCTACATGATGTTCATTGACCAAACAGGAGGKTTTGGCCCCATAAAAGGTACCAGGCAGTCTGGAGGCAGCCATGAGAGGTCTGGGGGCAGGAGGACTCGTGCCTGGCAGGGGTGAGGGAGGGTGAGTGCTGCAGTGCCCCTCCCCATGGTGTCAGCCCCCAGTAACCCCCTGCTCTGCTCTTCTCTCTCTGCAGGATGCTCTGCTGAGCTTGGGCGCTGCGCTTGATGCCGCTGCCCTGCGCGATGCCCTCCGCCATGCCCTTGTCACYCTGCTGCCCACTGTGGTAGGTGGGGGGCTGGGGGGAATGGGGAGCAGAGCGTCCTCCCAGATGAATGGGAGTTGTGGGGTTGCTGAGACCCCCTGGGCTGGGGGGAGCCCTGGGAGGGAGTAGAGAGTGGATTCTCTGCTGGTTGATGATGGGGTTCAGCCTGGGGTGCGATGTCCTTATCCTCAGCCCACTGCAGCGTTGTCCCCCTATATGGGCCACCTGTCACCACCAGGCTGCTGGTGGTGGCCCTGGTGCTCATGGAGTCCCCGGAGTGCTGGTGTCCCCGGAGTGCTGGTGACCCTGGGGGTTCTTGGTGGCCCTGCTCCTGATGACACTGGTGGCTGGGCACTGTGGCAGTGCCACTCCGTGGGGCTGGGTGTGAATGCTGCCCATGTGCACAGGAGAGCGTGCACACCCAGGAACAGCGGTGTGTGTGCGTGCAGGGCTGTGTTTGTGAATGTGGGTGTGCACATGTGTGTTTATGCACACGTGTGGCTGTGCAAGCATCTTTGCACACACGCGTGTGCCTCCCCCTTCCCCCAGGAGCATGTCTATATCTACCTGCTGGACGGGGACACACGGCTGCTCTGCGATGACCCCCCCCACGAGCTGCCRCCCAACGGGAAGCTCAGGTGAGCTCAGCTGCGTCCCCAGCCCTGGCCGTGGGCACAYGCGTGTGGCAGGAACAGGAGTGTGCATGGAAGGCACGAGGGCTCCCATCCATGTCCCTRTCTCCATCCTCATTCCATCTCCATCCTTATGCCCATCCCCTTTCCCTTCCCATCCTCATCTCCATCCTGATGGATGTGTATGTACAGGACACACATGTTGGCACAGGGGCACTGCTTGTGCAGGGATACATGTATGCACATGTCCTTGAGCCTGTCCCCATCCTGTGGGTGTCTTTGCCCAGAGGGTTGCCCCTCCCTGGAGGGGTTTTCCTTCCCAGATGCCCTCCCTGAGAGTTGCTCAGGATATCCCTGTCCCCCCAGGGACGCTGTGCAGAAGCAGAAGCGGCTGGAATGTGGGGGGCTGCTCCCTGCCGAGCTCCCTGGCCAGCACCTGGGACCTCTGGCAGCACCTCTGGCCCCCGGCACACAAGGTGGGAGCTCTGGGGGTGGTCTTGGGGAACATATATGGGGGCATGGGCATAGGGCTGGGTGGCAAGTAGGTGGAGGGATGGGAAGAGGCATGGAGATGTGAGGAGATGGATGGGTGTRAGGATGGATGAAATGATGAATGGATGGATAAAGGAGTTGGTGGATTGATAAATGGATGGATGGACAGTTCATGGATGGTGAGAGGTAGTGGCTGAGACAACAGCGCGTGGGTGAGTGATGGATGCACAGACAGGCGGGTGGAAGCAGAATTGAGGTGTGAGGGACACTGAGATGGGCACTGAGACTGAGGGGTGTTCTCATGGACGAGTGAGCATGGAGGAAGGCAGATGGATAATGGATGGATGGGAGGATGGATAGATGGCCGGCTGGCTGGCTGGGTTATGACACATCAGGACATAATGGGCACCCAAGAGTGGAGTTCCACAGCTCTGGGCTGCCCCTGGGGCCCAGCCGGGACCGACCCTCTCTYCTTGCAGTGCTCATCATCCCGCTGGTGGACAAGAACAGTGGGGCCGTGGTATGCGTCATCCTGGTGAGTGTGGGGACATGGGCAGGGCTCTGGGGACGGGGACAGAGCCTGGGGGTCCTGACACCACCCCTGCTCCAGGTACACTGTGGCCAGCTGAGTGACACAGACGAGCAGAACCTGCATGCGTTAGAGAGACATGTGAGTGACTCCTGGACCGTGGGACCCGCCACCTGGGGACCTGTCACCCTTTCCCCAAGCCCTGCTGTTCCTTGTCCCTTCTGACCCACCTTGCAGGCCCTGGTGGCATTCCGGCGCCTGCAAGCCCTGCAGAAGCTGCAGCCCTGGCCCCAGGTCAGCCTCTCCACCAGCTCCTCCCAAACCTCTCTGGCCAAGCCCGAGAAGGTGCCTGACAGCAGCTACAGTGACTTGGACTGCAAGATCCTGCAGCTCTGTGGTGAGTGGGGGATACTGGAAAGGCTGGGGAGTGTGGGCAGGGTGAAACCATGCTCAACCCTCAGGGCTCTGTGACCCTCGTGCAGGTGAGCTGTATGACCTGGATGCCGCCTCACTGCAGCTCAAGGTCATCAACTACGTGAGTAGTGGCTCCACCGGCCCCCTGTCCCCATCTGCCCCCAGCCCCAGGACACACCAGGGAGGACTCTTTTATTTCAAAACAAGAAAATTCCCCAAAGCCAAGAAAAGCCTCAAGCATCAGCTGTGCAGTCATCAGTAGTGACCAGAGTGAGCAGCCTTGTAACAACCACCAATAAKCTCCAGAGTTAACAGTGCCACCCTCATAACAAAAACTCTGTCAGAGAACCKACAGGTTTTGCTCCTGGTCTCTAGCATCCTTTACTTCAGTATGACWGTCAGTAGTCTCCAGAGTGAACCAGCTCAGTCATGGGGAGGAGGTTCTGGGTTCCCTGTGGCACATGTGGGTGCYCTGGGCACAGGRAGGCAGAGAAGGGGCCGGATCCTACCTGGGGAATGCTYGGGACAGGCTGGGGATGGGCTGGGRTGCTGACCCTCCCCTTACTCCCCAGCTGAAGCAAGAGACCCAGTCTCTATGCTGCTGCCTCCTGCTCGTCTCTGAGGACAACCACCAGCTCTTCTGCCAGGTGGGTGCCATGGGGCCAGTTCCCCCAGCCCTGATCCCCACAGAGGATTACCTGACACCCCCTGACACGGTGTCATCCTCATGGGCACCCCCTTCCCTCCATCTCTTCCAGGTGGTGGGGGACCGTGTCCTGGATGAGGAGATCAGCTTTTCAGTGAGCAGGGGATGCTGCTGAGGGGTTGGGAGATCAGGGGGTGGGTGATTGGTGCCAAGGGCTCACATGTCCCCTTCCCCCCAGCTCACCTTTGGGCGCCTGGGGCAGGTGGTGGAGGATAAGAAGCCYATCACCCTGAAGGACATCAGTGAAGTGAGTACTGGCTGTGTCCCTCCCACACCTGGTGACATGAGTGTCACGCCACTGTCCCATGGGGCCACCTGAGGGGGGCAGGGGTGTTGTTCTTGCCCCATCTCACCTTTCCCTGCAGGASGAGCACAAGCAGCTGAGCAGCATGYTGGGCTGCGAGGTCACCTCCATGCTCTGTGTCCCTGTCATCAGCCGGGCCACCTCCCAGGTGGTGGCACTGGCCTGCGCCTTCAACAAACTGAGTGGGGAGAGGTGAGCAGCATTTTGGCTGGGACTCTCTGTGGGGCTGCACCGCCTCTCTTTTGGGGTGCCAGAGCTTTGGAGAACGGGGGGGACCAATGGGGACAGAGAACTGAGGTGTGCCCCCGCCAGCTACACAGACACGGATGAGCACAAGATCCAGCACTGCTTCTGCTACACCTCCACAGTGCTCACCAGCACCCTGGCCTTCCAGAAGGAGCAGAAGCTCAAGTGTGAGTGCCAGGTGAGCACGTGCAGGGCTGTGTCACATGCGTGTGTGTATGTGTCCCATCTTGTGCTGGTCACTGACAGCATCCTCTCTGTCCCCTCAGGCCCTGCTGCAGGTGGCCAAGAACCTCTTCACCCACTTGGGTATGTGCAGAGCACCCCTGGTGGGGGAGTGGAATGGGGAATTGACCTCCCTTGTCCCCAGCCCTGGAGGGTGGTGGCACTGGGGTCTCTGGTCTCCTTGCTGGGGAATGGTTACAGAAGGRTGATATGAGGTGGCACAGAATTTGGCATGCACTGATGGTGCGTGGCTGCATGCACTGCTGCATAAACCTCTGTGCTGCTCACACATACACATGCCCCACTCAGCACAGCCCCATCCCCTGTGCCCCCTGCCCTCCTGCCAGGGCCCTGAGCTGAACCAGCCCCTTCCACTGCACAAGGGGGGCATGAGGGGGCAGTGCTGCCCGGCTGGGGGTCCCTGACCCTTCACTGCTTCCCCTGCAGATGATGTCTCTGTCCTGCTCCAGGAGATCATTACAGAGGCCCGGAACCTCAGCAACGCTGAGATGTGAGTGGTGGGGCACATGGATTAGGGGACACCACGGGGACTGGTGCTGGGCTCCCCTGAGGGTACGAATGGCAGTGGTGCATCTTGCAGATGCTCTGTGTTCCTGCTGGACCGGCTCAGCCATGAGCTGGTGGCCAAGGTGTTCGATGGCGGAGTGGTGGACGAYGAGGTGAGCACAGGGCCACCAGGATGGCATTGGGGGCCCTGGGGGTGTGTCCCTCCCTCCAGGCCTTGCTGGTGATCCCCTCCCCCTGCCCGCAGAGCTACGAGATCCGCATCCCGGCAGACCAGGGCATTGCTGGGCACGTGGCCACCACYGGCAAGATCCTGAACATCAAGGATGCCTACTCACACCCACTCTTCTACCGTGGGGTAGATGACAGCACTGGCTTCCGCACCCGCAACATCCTTTGCTTCCCCATCAAGAATGAGAACCAGGGTGAGTGGGTGAGGGGGGTGCTCTGGGAAGAGGGGGCACAGGTTTGGCCCAGCAGGGCCTCRGTTAGCACGTGGTGGTTTGGTCACSTGTCAAGTGGACATGGCACTGTCCCAAGCATGCAGGCACAGGCACAGCATCATCTCTAGCCTATGGGCATGAATCCTGTTCGAGCACAGGGGCACAATCCTGGCTCAGTCTGTGGGCACAGCACAGCACCCAACATCTGAACACTGTTCTGTCCCCAGCCCATGGTCACAGTCCTGTCCCCAGCATCAGGGCACCATTCTGTCCCATGAATGCGGGTACAGCACTGTCCCACAGGCCATGGACACAGCCCTGTCCAAGCCCTTGGGCACAGTGCTGTCTCCTGGCAAAAGGGCACAGTTCCTGGGTGTGATCCTCTCCCCCTGCACACAGACATGATCTTGTCTTAGCCCATAGGCTCAACACAATCCCTGGGCATGATCCTGTCCCCYCACAGACACTCAGCACTGTCCCCAGCCCATGGCCATGATTCTGTCCCAGTGCATGGGCACAGCACTGTCCTTGAACACATGGGAATGATCACGTACCCTGCATCAGAGGATGGTCCTGTCCGCCAACACATGAGCACAGTGCTGTCTATGGGCGTGAGCCTGTCCCAGCCCCTGGGCACAGCACTGTCCCTGCTGCTTGGGYACAACCCTGTCCTAAGCCCAGGGACACAGTGCTGTCCACAGCACACGAACTTGATACCCTTGCTGTTCCCCTCTGCTCCAGAGGTCATTGGGGTGGCAGAGCTGGTCAACAAGATCAATGGCCCTTGGTTCAGCAAGTTYGACGAGGACCTGGCCACTGCCTTCTCCATCTACTGCGGCATCAGCATCGCCCATGTACGTGCTGGGGRATCCTCCACTTGGAGGGGGTCACACACAAGGGCAGCTCCTGGCTCTGCCACAGCACAGAGGGATGGGGATTGGAGGATGTGTGCGGTCCCCATTCCTTGGGACAAGTGATGGTGGCAGTGGGATGGGAAGGGAATTCACAAGCACAGGGATGTGCTGTGGTGCCAGGGTGGGCTTGGGGGTGCCAGAGGGTGTCTGCCCAACCCCAGCACTTCCATACTCTGATCCTGCCCCACAGTCCCTGCTRTATAAGAAGGTGAATGAGGCACAGTACCGGAGCCACCTGGCCAATGAGATGATGATGTACCACATGAAGGTGAGGTATCATGAGGACAGGGACAGGGATGGGGACAGGGATGGGAACCCCCGCTTGCCAGCATGGTACCCCCACACTTTACCCCAGGGTGGTGGCACAGTTGGGTGCCTGATACCACCAGGGCTCTCTGCTGTCATTGTGGTTCACGTGGCCTTTGGGACACCTGAGGACCTGGTCACAGTGTGGGCCACTGGCTATGGCTCCTGCAGGTGTCAGATGATGAGTACACGAAACTGCTGAGTGAGGGCATCCAGCCCGTGTCCACCATCGACCCCAACTTTGCCAGCTTCACCTACACACCACGCTCACTGCCTGAGGACGACACCTCCATGGTGAGCACCATGGGGTCAACTCTGAACTGCCACCATTCCCTGCCTTGGCCTTGGTTAGGTCAGGTACCTCAACCCCAGGGTGCAGGGGTGTTGTGGTGAAGGGACGTGGCTGCAATCCTGAGCATCTTCCTGCTGGGCAGGGGCAGGGGTGGCTCATGGGGGACCTTTCTGGGCATTGTCACTCCCTGCCACCCACCCTGTCCCCTCTGCAGGCCATCCTGAGCATGCTGCAGGACATGAACTTCATCAACACCTACAAGATGGATCGTCAGACTCTCACCAGGTGAGTCCCCTGAGTCTGCTGTTCCTGTCCCCATCCTCATCTCCATCCCCATCCACATCACCATCCATCTTTCCTGTCCCTATCCCATCTTCTTCCCCATCACCTTCCCTGTCCTCATCCCCAGCCCATCCCCTTTCCTGTTCCCTTCCCCATTCCCTTCCCTGTTCCCTGAACCTGTCCATATTCCCATCACTGTTCCTGTCCCAATCCCCATTCACAACCATCCACCTTCCCCATTCCCTTCCCCCTCCCTATCTCCTCTGTCTCCTTCCCCATCCCTATCCACATCCACATCCCCGCCCCTATCCCCATGCACATTCTCATCACTGCCTTCTCTGTCTCCTGTCCATATGCTCATTCCTGTCCTTTTCCCCATTCCCATCCAGATGATTGTCCACCTTCCCTGTCCCCATCCCGTCCCCTTGCCCATCCCCAACCCATCCCAATCCCAATCCCCATGCCCATGCCTGCCTGGAGGATGCCTGGCCAGGTGGAGGTTCTTGTGGGGTGAGACACCCCAGCATGGCTCTGCCTGGCACTGCAGGTTTTGCCTGATGGTGAAGAAGGGGTACCGTGACCCTCCCTACCACAACTGGATGCACGCCTTCTCCGTCTCCCACTTCTGCTACCTGCTCTACAAGAACCTGGAGCTCGTTAACTACCTGGAGTAAGGCCAGGCGCCATCCCTGTCCCTGTTCCCCACTCCCTGGCCTGGCCGGGGTGTTCCCTGCTCTCCTGCCTGCCTCAGTTTCCCTCCTCCCCCTCTCCAGAGACATCGAGATCTTTGCCCTCTTCATCTCCTGCATGTGCCATGACCTGGACCACAGAGGCACCAATAACTCCTTCCAGGTGGCCTCGGTGAGCCGAGCCCAGCGCTGGGATGGGCAAGGGTGGGGGTTATGGGGACAGGGACAGAGCTGTGGGGATATTCACCCCCATAGCTCCTTCACTCTGGCTATTGTACCTTGTAGAAATCGGTCCTGGCTGCRCTCTACAGTTCAGAGGGCTCTGTAATGGAGGTAAGATCCCCCCAGTSTCCCAGTGCCCATCTCTCCTGGGTTCTGGCTGTGTGGCAGCATCCCTGCCCGCTCCCTGCCTGCTTTCATGGTCACGGCTCCTCCCGCAGAGGCATCACTTTGCCCAAGCCATCGCTATCCTCAACAGCCAAGGCTGCAACATCTTCGACCACTTCTCCCGAAAGGTGAGCCCCCCACCTTAACCCCCCTCTCAGGCCAACCCCTGCCCATGCTGAGCCCCTGCATCTTCTCCAGACCCCCTGCTCCCCATCCCTGGATCCTCRGGAATGTGGGAGCTGGCAGGGGCACAGAGCTGGTCATGGCAGCTGCCTTGCCCACAGGACTACCAGCGCATGCTGGACTTGATGAGGGACATCATTTTGGCTACYGATCTGGCCCACCACCTCCGCATCTTCAAGGATCTCCAGAAAATGGCAGAAGGTGAAGCTCCTGGGATGGAGATTGGGATTGGGATTTAGGGAGTGGTGGGATGTTGGTACCACCGAAGCTAGGAGGTGGCACAAGAGGTTCTTMTGTCAGGGGTGATGAGGGCTGGGATGTGACACAGCAGATTTTGGCTGTCCCCAAAGTCCTCATAGGGGGGTTGATGGGGGCTACAAAGCTCTGTCCTGAGACCCCCCCACCCCAACCCCTGCCCCACACTCTGCTCTCAGTGGGATATGACCCCAAGAACAAACAGCACCGCAGCCTGCTGCTCTGCCTGCTCATGACCTCCTGTGACCTCTCTGACCAGACCAAGGGCTGGAAGACCACCAGGAAGATTGCAGTGAGTGCCACAGCATGGGGCTAATCCCCCTGAATGCCATCTCATAACCCACCCAGGCCACCTGCATGTCCCCAGGCACCAGGGATCCACCTGCCCCTCATGGAGGGGGTCCCTCCATGCAGGACCCTGGACCATGCAGCAGTCCCTCCATGCCAGGACTGTGTCCCTGCTTGATTCAGAGCCATGGGGAGGGGTCTGGAGGRTAGGGGGCATGGGGTATCACCCCAGGCTGCACCCCCCGCACTGAGACCTGTCTCTTGCAGGAGCTGATCTACAAGGARTTCTTCTCCCAGGGTGACCTGGTAGGTACCACCTGGCAGGGCTGGGCTTGACCAAATGCTCCTGGCACCAATGGAATGGGGGATGTGGGCAGCAAGCAGAGAGGTCTTGCTCGGGAATGGGGGGAAGTGCCACTGACACTGATCCCCCTCACCATCCTTGCAGGAAAAAGCCATGGGGAACAGCCCGCTGGAGATGATGGAYCGGGAGAAAGCCTACATCCCCGAGCTGCAGATCAGCTTCATGGAGCACATTGCCATGCCCATCTACAAGTRAGCCCCAGGGCTGGTTCTGGGATGGGGAGGACCCCCTGCACCCCCATTCTCTTAGGGTGGGATGGGGGTGCTGTGTGGGGTGTCTTGCACATGTTGGGGGTGTTCTAAGTGGTGGGGATGGGGTTGCGCTCAACTAAGGAGGTTGCAGCGCAGTAAGGGGGTGCAGCCCTGTGCTGATGGAGCGCATCCCCCACTCCTCAGATTGCTGCAGGACCTCTTCCCCAAGGCGGCGGAGCTCTACGAGCGGGTGGCCAGCAACCGGGAGCAGTGGACCAAGGTCTCTCACAAATTCACCATCCGGGGGCTGCCCAGTAACAACTCCCTGGACTTCCTGGATGAGGAGTATGACCCACAGGCCCCTGACCCCCAACTCAATGGCTGTCTGGAACCTGAGGCAGGGCAGCCCCCTGAGGCTGGGGCCGAGTGAAGGAGGCGATGGGGAGGCCACAGCCATAGCTGGGCTGGGAGCATCCCCAAGCCTCGTCCCCCAGCCCATGGGGAGGAGGTCTGGGGGGACATCACTGACTCTGAACTACCATGGCAAGGGCTGTGTGCTGCCAGCATCCACCACTGGTCCTTCCCCACCACTGGGTGACTGTCTCCTCCCTCTGGGGTAGGTGTTCAGGTGTCCTCTCCACCYGGTGGTCCCTGGGACACTGCCTTGGTGGTCAGGAGCACTAAGGGACACAGCAGGGCTGGAGGATGGATGTGCTTTCAACTGCCTTAAGACTGCAGGTCCTGTCCCCATGGGGTGACAGTGGGAATGATGTCCTTGGTGGAGGCCTAGAGGGGCCTAGAGGGGTTGGTCGCCATGTCATGGGTGGGTGTGTGTCAGCAGAACAGAGSGGGATGGTGTAGGGCAGGATGGCAAGGGGCAGTGGGAGAGCTGTGGGGTGGCTGTAGAGCATATGGGGTGTGTTCCCATGGACCACAGATCAGGTCCACAGAAGGTTGGCTCCAGCTGGAGGAGGGAAGAGACACCAGAGTGGGATGGCCATGGCCACGGGGATGTGCCTGCATCCCCGGCTGTGTTCCACACTAGAGAACCAGCTCCAGCCTCMTCCCAGCAACTGCTGAGCATCCGTTGGCTAAAAGCCCCACCTCCGAGAACCCCTGGACCTACTCACCCATGGAAGGACTCACATCTCTCACGCAGCCCAGTCCCACGCAACCACGTCCCCTACAAGGGCTACACATGTGCCAAGGCGGGGGGTCCTGTTCCTGGTTGGCATGGAGGGAAGGCTGTGCTCCACAGGGGGTCCAWCTGGTCCCACACGTGTCCTTGTTGTGTCCCCACTACATGGGTGTTCCTCTGAGGTGTTCACCTGGGAACCTCCTCACTGCAAGCAGCTTCCCTGGTRACAAACATATGCGCATCCCTAGCTCACAGAGGCTTCACAACTCTTGCCATACCAACCTCTGTGCAGGCATCCTGCCGACATTTTGGGATCCCTCTGGTCCTGCAGACCACTGGACATGAACCTCAGTGGTCTGTGGTCCCTCTGATCCTGCAGACCACCATGCAAGGACCCAGCCATTTTCCYGTGGTCCCTCTGGTCCTACTTGGCACCATGCATGGACATTGTTGGTCTACTCATGGTCACTCTGGTCATGCATGGACCCTGGAGGTCTCTTGCCACTCCATTCTCATGCTACCACGCATGCACCCCACCAATCTCCTGTGGATTTTCTGGTCCTGTAGACCATCATGCATGGACCTGGATGCTCTCCTCTGGTTCCTCCTGTCCTAGAGCCACCATGCATGGACCCTGCTGGCCTTCCTGTGGTCCCTCCAGTCCCAYAACACAACCCATATGGACCCCCTCAGCCCCAGGGGCTCCCCCAGCCTCAAGGCCCAACCAGCTGTGTGTGACCCAGGGCTCTGTCACCCCACCAAAACCACTTGAAACACCCATGAGCAGGGTGCCCTGCTSGGGCAGAGCTGGAGAGGGGTCTGGGGATGAGGGTGCAGCCTCGAGGGATTTAGGTGCACTGAGCCCCCAGGCTGCATCATGCAGCCTGTGGGAGCTGGATGAGCCCACCACCACAGCAGGGAAAGGSAGCATGTTAAAATTCTGACACTGCTGGCATTGGTGTTGGTCACACTGGGATCAAGAGCGGACACGGGGCCATATGCTGCCCCATCCCCACTCCTCTGCAGTATCCCAAGTGGTGCCGCAGCAGGTCCCTCCTGGATTTGGGCTACACTTCTCTCCTTGACTTGTCTGTAAGCGATGACTTGCCTACGTTCTTGGGATACCTGGAGTGTGTGTCTGCAGGAGCMATGAGAGACCCCAACGCTGAGCCGCTCCACGCGGATGAAGTGACCTGAATTTCTTTTGCCTTACCTACTCGGAGATGCCTTCAGTGAGACRCTTTGCCCAATCCCTGGTGGGACCCACCTGGTGACCGAGTCTGGCTGCTGGCCCATGGCCTTGCCTCCAAGACCCCCTTAAGCCCTTYTCCCCCTCTCTACACTGCCACAGGCAGTAGGGATGGTCCCAGCAGGCAGCAAACCTCCAAGCTGCAAGAGGAGAACAGCGCTCCATCSCTGTCACGACACTGTCACAGCCCTGGCACGTGCCAGTAGGTACAACTGTTCAAAGACAGTCCCTGCATCCCAGTGCTGATCCAGGGGTGCCTGACGGTGCAGAGGTCTCTCCATCCGATGGATGCAGGGGTGTCCTACACTTGGGTTCTGCATCCCAGGTACCACACCATGGTGGGGGCACACAGGGATRCCCGTTTCCGAGCTGTACCCCACTTTTCCAGCCCCTGCTGCTGGTGTGTGTAGGTAGTTGATGCTTTCCCATCTCCTGCCCCTGTATATACCCCTCTGGATACTGGGGAGTGCAGCTGGCACCCAGCCCAGCTCACCCACAAGTGTGCACAGGTGTGCATGGGTGTGCAAACCTCCTCCCACTTTTCTGTCCTTCTGTCTCGCAGCACTGGTTGTTCTGGACTCCAGCGGAGCCTGGGGAGGAGATGACTTCTCTTTCTTCCTCTCCTCCTTTTCTTATTCTTCTTTCTTCCCTTCTTCCTCCTCCTTCTTCTCCTCTTCCTCTTCCTCTCCCTCTTCCTGTCCCTCTCCCTCTTCCTCTTCCTCCTCCTCACCCTACTGTTCCTTCTTCTTTATTATTATTTATCTTTTTTTTGTGGGTTTTGGTTTTCCTAAATAAATTTCATATGTCAACCTCCCCGTGACAGGTTGGTGGGTGGCCTTGTTGGGGACTGGGGAGCTCAAATTAACACTTACGAACCCCAAAAATCACCCTCAGGTGGGAATCCAGCTTAGGCTGTGGAGCTCCAACACCCCAGGAAGCTCCAGCCCCTCCCTGGATGTTCCACTCCCATGGAATGCTCCACTGCCCCAGGATTCACTGATTCCCCCTGAGTGCTCCAGCTCTACCAGTTGCTCTGGTCTCCTCTCTGCGTGCTGTTCCCTCCTGAAATGTTCCAGAACTCCAGGATGCTCCAATCCCCTGGGATGCTCTTTCCACCCCCATCTGCCAGGCAGGGACCCCCCATGCCTGGACAGGAGCCATGCTGGGACCCATCCAGCCTGGCAGCGGGGGAAGCTGGGCCTGGGGTGGGATCCAGCTGCTCCTCTGGCTCCCCAGAGGGGACCCCCTAGTCTGCCCATCATCCTTGCATCAGGGCTGTGGTTTTCATTCCTGCTGTCCTGCTAAGGAGCAATTTATTATTTGAGATCAATGCAGTGCTTTCAACCCAGCCCAATCTGACAGCTTCATCCTAGGCTGTGGCATTTGATACCCAGAGGAAAAGTCCCCAGAGGCTTTGGTGCTGGCACGCGCTGGCACTGTAGGAACTGCCAAAACTGGGGTGCAAAACTGCCCCAACTACCAAATGCCCCCGTCCTGCTCCATGCCCCGGTTCAAATCCTGGGATTAAATCCTTTAATTCTCCAAATCAGTCCCAGAATAGGGCCTATGGTCCCCAGGCAGCTGCCCCACTCCTGCCTCTGCCACCGATGRCTCCGTGCCCTTAGTGACAGCCCTTCCTGGATACATCAGGGTATCACGGCCACCCCTCCRGATCCTCACCGCAGCCACGGCCTGCCCCGCATTGCTTTTTGTCCTTTTGTCCTGCCTCATCCCTAAGATGGGGGGCAGGTGTCCCCAAGGATGGGRTAGAGGAGACACCACGCGTCAACCCTTGGTTCCCGTCCATCCGCCCCACAGCGGCGGTGCGGGTGGGACAGGGAGGGGACGCTCCACCTGGGGACAGCGGTGCCACCAGAATCGCGCGGATCCCGTGTCCCCAAGGCTGCTCTGCGGCAGGAGCCGGGCGGAGGGGATGCAGCCAGCGGCGGGCAGGGCGGGGCGAGTTCCTGCAGGGAAGGAYGGGTTCCATCGGAGCAGGGGAGGGACACCTCGGGGGCGGGCTGTGCGCAAGCGTGTGTGTGTGTATGTACATGGATGTGCGCGGACATGTGTGCATGCGTGTGTGTGCACGTGTGYGTGTGTGCACRTGTGGGTGGGTGMRTGGTTTTATGAAGGTGTGTGTGCTGTGTGTGCAAGTTGTGTCTGTGTGTTCACAGATACCAATATCTGTGTTCACTCGGGTCTCTGTTCACAAACATGTCTCCGTTCACACAAAGGTCTCTGTTCACACGTGTCCCTGCATGATCACACGTGTCTGCGTGATCACACGTGTCTGTGTGTTCCCACATGTCTGTGATCATACACGTGTCTTTGTGATCACATCCCTGCATGATAACACATGTCTGAATTCACACACATCCCTACATGATCACACGTGTGTCTGTGTATGTTCACACCCATGTCTCTGATCATGTCTCTGCATTAKCACACCCATGTCTCTGTGTGCCCACATCCGTGTCTGTGTATGACCACGCATGTCCATGTATGATCGCACACATGTCTCTGTGTTCCCACAGGTCTGTGTATGATCACACATGTCTCTGTGTTCACATGTTTATGTGATCACACGTGTCTCTGTGTGTTCCCACACGTCTGTGTATGATCACACACATCTGTATGATCACACACGTGTCTGTGTGCTCACACATGTCTGTGTATGATCACACACGTCTGTGCGTTTACACACATCTGTATATGATCACACGTTTCTGTGTGTTCACATGTGTCTGTGTTCACACACGTCTATGATCACACCTGTGTCTGTGTCCACATCTGTGTCTTTGTACGATCACATACATGTCTGTGTCCACATCTGTGTCTGTGTATGATCACACTCGTATCTGTGTTCACACTCGTGTCTGTGTGTTCACACCTGTGTCTCTATGCTCACACATGTGTCTGTGTATGATCACACACGTGTCTGTATGATCACACCCGTGTCTGTATGATCACACCCATGTCTGTGTGTTCATACCCCTGTCTCTATGCTCACACCCGTGTCTGTATGATCACACACGTGTCTGTGTATGATCAGACCCATGTTTGTATGTTCACACACGTCTGTGTGTTCACACCTGTGTCTGTGCTCACACCCGTGTCTGTGTATGATCACACCCGTGTCTGTGTGTTCACACCCGTATCTCTGTGTTCACACACGTGTCTGTGTATGATCACACCCGTGTTCCTCTGTTCACACACGTGTCTGTGTATGATCACACCCGTGTTCCTATGTTCACACACGTGTCTGTGTATGATCACACCCGTGTCCGTATGATCACACCCGTGTCTGTGTATGATCACACCCGTGTCTGTGTATGATCACACCCGTGTCTGTGTATGATCACACACATGTTCCTATGTTCACACACGTGTCTGTATGATCACACCCGTGTCTGTGTATGATCACACCCGTGTCCGTATGTTCACACCCGTGTCTGTGTATGATCGCACCCGTGTCCGTATGTTCACACCCGTGTCTGTGTATGATCACACCCGTGTCCGTATGTTCACACACGTGTCTGTGTATGATCACACCCGTGTTTGTGTATGATCACACCCGTGTCCGTATGTTCACACACGTGTTTGTGTATGATCACACGGGTTTCTCCCCGTCCCTGTACATCCACGAGCAGCCGCTGGGGGGCGCCCCGCGCCGTACGCGCGTCCCGCCGCTCTGTATGTGCGTGTGGTGTGTGTGTGCTCGTGTGTTCCCGCGCGTTCCCTGCCCCACACCCCTCTACTCCCTCACCGCCTTCCTTCCCACCCCCTGTCCGGCCGCCCCGTGTCCCCTCCCCGTATCCTCCACCCGTGTCCTCTCCCCGCCCGTGCGGCCCGTGCGCGCCGCCGCCCCCCGCCCCGGGGCCGCGCCGCTCAGGGGCGAGCGGAGGCGGCGGCGGCGGCGGCGGCGGCAGCGCCCGCACCGGAACCGGGACGGGCCGAGCAGCTCCGAGCGACTCCGAGAGACTCCGAGCTGCTCCGAGCGGTTCCGAGCGACTCCGAGCGGTTCCGAACCTGCCCGAGCGGTTCCGAACGACCTCGAACCGGCCGGCGCGGCGTCCGCTCGGGCCGAGCCGAGCGGTTCCGAGTGTTTCCGAGTCTGCCCGAGCGTTTCGAGCGGTTCCGAGCGGGCCCCGAGCAGGGCCGCACACGGGCCCCGCGCCCGCCCTGTCGCCGCTCCCTCCACCATCCGGCCAGTAATTTTCCAAAGCCCGGCCGGCGCTTCCCGGCTGAGCCCACAGGATCGGCGGGGCCATGGGAGACAAAGGCACCCGGTGAGTGACGACCGGGACAGASCGGAGCATCCCGGGGGGCATCCCCGGGCATGGCGGGGGTGGGTGGGTGAGACAGGCGCTGCCCGTGCTCTGCGCTGGGGCTGCCGGCGGTCCCCCGGGGTTGCCCCGCTGCTGGGATACGGTGCCCCCCGGAGGGTAGTGGGGACCCGGAGACTGGGAGTGGTAGGGGGGTGTTTGGGGGCTTCCGCCGAGGGCCCGTGGAGTTCTCGCCGCCGTCACTGCTCCTTCCCCATCAGATTTGGAGCCTCGATGGATTTGTGATGGGGCAGAGTGTGCTCACCCCGGTGACCCCAGGGGATCCAGGCCCTGATGTCACTCCCGGCATGCGGCACAGCTGGGGGTGTCAGGGAACACGTGAACACGTGCCAGCCCTGGAGCACGGTGACACGACAGCGTGCGACGCCTTCATCCCATGGGAATGCTGTCTTTTGGGGACCCCCGTGCCGAGGGGAATGGAGACCCCATCTGCTCTCCTCAGGGCTCCCCAGTGCAGAGCGCGGCAGGGACCTGCCAGGCTGTATATCGTGCAAGGAACTGTCAGCATATGACGGAGAACCCATGCAGGGAGGCCGGGAGGGTCTCCTGTGACACACACTTGCCGGCCGGCTCTGGCTGTGGCAGCAGAGTGGTTAAGGGGTTGACACTCCCATTCCTCACCCCAATCCCTTTCTGTCCCCTTGGCCATTAATCATGGAGGACCAGGGATTTCAGAGTGCTCCCGCTCACCCCTCAGCACCGTTGCCATCTCCTTGCTCACCCCCATGTCCCCTTGGAATCAGGATCAGGGGGCTTTGGTGCAGCTGCTGCCCCTGCCCTGGCCATGGAAGGAGGGAAGGATGAGGGGGTCTGGCCCTGTCTGGGCAGAACCTTCCAGAAACATTGCAACGTTTTGGGGTGGCAGAATGGGAGTTGTGGGTTCCTGTAGAACTTGCCTAGCATTTTGGAAAGGGACTGTTGCTGCTGCTAGCCTGCCCAGCTGTTGGTGCCCTAGCTGTAGCTGACAGCATCCGCTTCCCTCCARCTCAGTGTCCTGAATTTGAGAATTCAGGTTGCACCCGTGAAGCAGGTGGACAGTCCTGTCGGGGGGCTGGAGCACCCACTGGGTTCCCCCAGTTGCTGGGTACCATCCCTGGGTTGCAGCTGGTTTGGCCTCCAGAGGTTTTCAGGTGTYGGGGGAGCTTGGTGAGCGGCATTCCCCTCGGCAGGCGTGCCGGCGGGAGAGGCATGAGCTGATCTTCTCCCTGCCTACGCAGCGTGTACGGAGGGAGCTGGGAGGGGGAAGATTTAGGTTGACAAATCTCTCTCCCTCTCCAGTTTGGATCTCCAAACCCAAAATCACTTGGTTTGATCAGAAGGTTCAGCTGTGGAAGCTGATTAACCATCTGATACCCTAAAAGCCCACTTTTGCTGATTCCTGCTGCGGCACCCCACTTTTCTTGGGAGTCACCAAACTCTGCAGTGGGAAGAGCTGGAGGAAACAGCTGAGTTGGTGGCTGTTGGACCCATCGATTGCCTTTCCTGGCTCTTTCCACCCAGCACCCCCCCAGGGCATCTGCAACCCCACATGGGATGCCCAGCTACTAGAATTCCTGGACACTGAGATTCCYAGCCTGTGTCTTGAGGATGGTTTCCTGGTGACTGGGAAGTGCTGCAGTGGTCCTGGTACACCAGAGCCCACCTTGGCTGGCATTAAGCACCCCTTGCACCCTTCCTCTGGCTCCATAGTCCCACCCAGCCCTTCTATAGTAGCCCACCATGCCAGGGATTCCCAATCCCTTTATCATCCCATTCATCCCCCTGGATGAAGCCATGGGATCTGGAAGCAGGGCAGGGTTCTCCAGTGGGAGGAGAAAGAGCTCTGGAAGGTGGCCCAGGAGGGGAGACTCCCGCTTCCTGGATGTTGTTTGGAGAGCAAACTCTGGTAATAACAGCAGGATCCAGACACATCCCGGATCCCACAGCCAAGGCGTTTCCTTGCCAAGGAAGTTGGTGGAGCTCTGACCCGGCTGGGGGATGCTGCTGCTGAGCCTGGCAGGGGATAAATGGATGGATGCAGCAGGGATGCAGGATGCAGCATTGGGTCTGTGGGATGCTCTTGCTTTGGGATCGGCTGGCGTGGTGCTCCWGGCTCATCCCAGCACAGCTGGCATGGAGCCTCTGGCCGCCACCGCGGGGTTGTGCCGGAGCGTATGATGTGGTTGCTGGTGGTTCCGTTATCCCTGGAGGTCCCTTCTAACGTGGCTCTAGCTAATTAGATCCGCCAGCCAGCCTTGTTAGTGCAAGAGCTGGCTCCTCCRCCCCAGGTTCAAAGGCAATCAGTGGTGTTGCCGTCAGATCCTGTTCCCATGCCCAGGGGAATCAAATCCTCATAAGTCTTCCCAAACGAGATCCAGCAGACCCCATTCAATTATTGGCCACCCAATAAATCCATCGTTAGCCCTGGCTGGRTGCCTAACAAGCTCATTAAGGGATGGGATCCATGGCAGGGAGAGGGCAGGAGAGATGGGATCTGGCTTTGTGACAGCATGACAGGGGCATAAGGGACACTGGGGCTGCCAACCCATGGCGTGAGGCCCCAAGCCCCTGATGGGCAGCGGCAGAGGCCACTTCCTGCCTCGTGTCTCCAGTGTTTCGACACCAGGAAGGGCTGGAGGGGGAGGGAAGGCTTCACACTTCCTCCTTTCCTCCCTCTACATCCGGTGTTGGGCGAGGGTCAGCCCCCTGGCAGCAAGAGGCCACCGTGTCCCCACATGCCCCTTCCCTTTTCCCACTGGTGCTTTTGGAGAGAGCTGGCCCCAGGATGTGCATTTGGGGAGATGTGAGCTTCTGCACCCATGGTGTGGGGCCAGGCAGGGCTGCTGCACCGACAAGATGAGGGCACCCCATACTCCTGYACCCACAGCGTGGAGCCAGCCCGCACTCCTGCACACACAGCKTGGGGCTGTGTGGGTCTTGAATTCTGTGGAGCTTCTGCACCCATAACATGGGGCTCCTGTACCTGCAGTGTGGGGCTGGACATGTCTCAGGCTCTGTGGGGCTCCTGCCCCAGTGTGGGGCCAGTCTGAGTGTGTGCCAGGTGGAGTGGTGAGGAGTGGCTTCCCGCAGGCCTGTCATCGATCTCACTCTCGCTGGGTTCATTAGCAGCTCTGTTAGTGTCCCCAGGGCTGGGCAGGACCATCACCGTGTTCTGGCAGGCTGCCAGCGGCACCCACTGAGCCTCCAGCCTTGGCTCTCGTTCCTGTGGCTTCCCAGCATACCTCTCTGGGGTCTGCCTTGGGAGCTGCTCTGTGGGGTGTGGGGTGACAAGGGGGAGACAGACTGGCAGGGGATGCTCCTCATCCTGCTTTTATGTAATGCCTCATTAATTACCCATGAAAATCCTGCTGTTAGTTGCTCTGGGTTCTCAGGAGGATGCATCCATTGCCCCTCCATTCCTGATTCAAGACCAATCCCCCCGTAGCTTTCAAACCCAAATAATTGTGGGGTGCTGATGTCATTCCATGGCAAGTTGGGGCCTTTATCTTCCCCATTTATTTAATTGGGGCACTATTCCCATTAATTCCATCTTTCCTTGTACCAGTGCAGGATCCCACCCTCACCAACAAACTCTCATGACAAACATCCTTCTGTGGAAGTGCTTTCTCATTTCAGCTGGAAAAGTCAATCCCCCAACCCCCACAGGGAAGAGCCACCCAGGAATGGCCAGCAGAATGTTCTTGACATTCCCAGTGGCTTGAGACAGCCASAAGGATGTCCCCAGCATTTTGTGTTTCGGCAGAGGGTTCCTGGGGCTTGTCTGAGGACAGGGGAATGAGGGCCCCCAGCCCCCACACTCCCTTATCCAGGCTGGATCCTGCTTCCTGGGCAGAGCTTGGCCAGGCTGTGCTGGTCCCCATGGCTCTCAGGAGGGTGGAATGTASAGACTTGGAAATGCAGGGATGCAGGAGTGCAGGGACACACATATGCAGGGTTATGGAGATGCAGGGACACAGGGATGTGGGGACACAAGATTTTCAGGGGTATGGGAGTGAGGGGTGTGCCCACGCATTTCCTGATGCATCCTACCCCATCACTGGGGTGGTGGTCAGTCCCAAGCAGGCACCCATCCACTGGTTACTGCCTTCCTTGCCTGCCCCTTGGCTGGGTATGGGCAGCTGCAGGCAGCGGGGTGGCCCWGGGTTCCTCCTGGTGTGGCTGAGGGTCCATCATCCCATAGCAGCCCCAGGCATTTTGGCAGAGCCAAGCAGCTGCCCTGGAAAATTGTTTTTTTCCCAGCCTGAACTACCACTACTAATCTTCCCGGATGGTTTTAATGGAATTTAAAGGCAAGGARGGATTATCTGAAGAGAACCCATTATGGGTGGCTTTATGCCAGGGCAGGCTCTGAAAAATCTGGCAGTGCCAGGCACCCTACCTGCCTCTGCCTGCTCTCTGCCTGCACCAGACAGGCTGGGAATGTTCTGGCATTTCCCAGCAGTGGCATGTTGAACCCACGTGCTTTTTCCCTTGTCTCTATGGGATCTTCCAGAGGGATTTTGGGAATTGAGAGGGGTATCTGGGGGCTAGTCATATGGTTTGGAGGAGGAATAKAAAGCCCCAGGGGCAGGAGCACTCCAGACTTTTCTTGCCTCTCCAGTGGCTTTGGGATGCATCCATGTGAGATGGTGGTGAGGTGGGTTCATCCTGTGGGATGCTCCCATCCTGGGTGCCTTGACCCTGTGGTTCCACACTCTGGTCCCTAGGGCCAGCTGGGTCCTGGGGTGCTRCTGCCCTTCACAGTGGTCTCTGGGCACCAACCTCATGTGAAGAGCTGGGCTGGGGTCTTGATGCCTCTGTTACTCAAAGACGGGTCCTGGCAGTGAGTGTGGAGGGTTGGACCCTTCCTGAGGTTGGGCTGGACAGCTCCATGGGCATTCTGGACAGCCAGGAGCAGAATGGGGGCTTCAGGAGTGAAGGGTGTCCCCTGCTCCAGCACTCAYTCCTCCTTTGCTGTTTTGCAGGGTGTTTAAGAAAGCCAGTCCTAATGGGAAGGTAAGTGGGACATGATKGGGGGAGCCATGGGGCCACAAGCATGACTGGGAGTGGGAAACAGGCTTGTCCCTGAACCCCAAACCCACCCTGCACACTGCTGTCTGCCTCAGCATCCTGCCACAGCAGTGGAAAGAGAAACTGAGGCACAGTGGGGCTGGGGGGGGTTTTCCCACAGACAGAGGTCAAGCAGATGGGTTTTGGAGTGCTTGGGGTGCGGGTGACCCTGCCTGTGGGGGTTTTGGGTCTGGCAGCAGGAGCTGATGAAGAAAACTTGCCTGGCAGCTGCCTGCCCTGTGCCTCTGTTTCCCCATCAGGAGAAAGGTGAGACGGTGACACTGGGGGGCTCATCCCTGCCCCAAAGTGGGGTACAAACCCCTGGGATACCACCCGAGTCCCCAGATGCAAAGCATCTCCAGCTCTGGGGAYATCTGGAAAGGTTCCAGGCTTTGCCTGAAATGGAGTGGGGTTGGCTTTTGRGTACTACAGGGACAGGGTGACACTGGGGATGATGAGGAACATGGACCCCAGCGAGTGATGACAACTTGAGGGACCCTGGGGCTCTGCTCTGTGTACCCCTGACCCCCTGTTCCCCCCTGCAGCTCACTGTCTACCTTGGGAAGAGGGATTTCGTGGACCACATCGAYGTGGTGGACCCCGTGGGTATGTGGTGGCAGGAAGGGGATCTCACTTGTGGGGAGATGCATGCCAGGGTGGGCTGGGCTGTCTGGGAGGAAGGATTTTGGGGAGCAGAAAACACTTAGTTTGGGATAATGTTCATGTCCTGTTGCGGCTTTGCATATGCTCTGGGTGTGATAGGTGCAGACTGTTCGCTGCTGGCAGTGTGTTCCCCCCAGCCATGGCTGGCAGCTTGGAGGTGATGCCTCTCTGTGTAAAGGGGGGCACATCCCCTCCTTAACTGTGCTGGTGTCACCCCAAACCCTGCCTGTACATTCCCCCCTAACCCTACCAGCATGTCCCCTTACCCTGACAGTGTGTGTTCCCCCACCAGTGGTGTCCTCCTATCCCAGTGGCAYGTCCCCTGACCCTGCCATCATGTCCCCTAATCCTGCCATCACATTCCCTGACCCTGCCAGTGTGTCCCCCTGTCCTGGTGACACATTTCTGACCCAGCTGTTCCCTTGCAGATGGAGTAGTGCTGGTGGATCCCGAATACCTGAAGGAGAGAAAAGGTAATGGCTACCCCTGGGATCCCTGGGGCCAAGGAAGTGACTGCCATAGGGTGTGGCTGGCATCCCCATGTAGTTCTACCCAGGCATTGGCATCTCTGGGCCTTTTGGTGACATTTTCCAGCCCCCTGTACCCACGGTGAGTTCTCTGTCCAGTGGAGAATGGGGKTGCTGTGGTGGGCATCCCCATCTTGTCACCATGGCACGTTCTCAAGCCGTGCTTGAGGTGGGACTGGCATGAGCCAGGATGCCACCTTGCCTTGGTGCCCCCACTCCATGATTCCATGACCCACACCCTGCTACCAACCTCCCCTTGTAACCCTCTCCAGTCTTTGTGACATTGACCTGCGCCTTCCGCTATGGCCGTGAGGACCTGGACGTTCTGGGGCTGACCTTCCGCAAGGACCTGTTCGTGGCCAACTCCCAGGCCTTCCCCCCAGTCCCCGAGGACAAAAAGCCCCTGACGCGGCTGCAGGAGCGGCTCATCAAGAAGCTGGGCGAGCATGCCTACCCCTTCACCTTCGAGGTAGGGTGACAGCAGTTGCTCTGGGGGTGCTGGAAGGGACACTGACCCATGTGACAGGAACATCAGGGTCCCATCTGGCCCCGTGGGGTCCTGGTTGGGGGTGAGATGCTGCCGTCTGTCATCAAGACTCAGCTTTTGGTGGTGGATCTTCAAACTTGTGAGCAGAAAGCAGTCACCAATAGGGAAACTGCCAATCCATGTCAGCACCAGGGGGTCCATGCTGGCACTGGGGATCCATGCCAGCACTGGACAGTTCCAGCAAGGAATGGGGTGGGGATAGACCACCTGCTTCATGCATCCGCTCCTCCAATTTTCCCTGCACAGCTTTGGCAGTGATGGCCACCCCCTCTAGARCTCTGTGACATTTTACAGGGCTCAATCTCATGGCCTCAAAAATGGCTGTGATGCCCTGATTTCTCAAAATCCCCCATATTAATTAAAACCTAAAAGAATGTATTTTTGTAGCACTTTGGGATTTGGGAAATGGGATAGTAAAACACTTTCCGTTGTGGACAGGAAAGGGAAGTGCTGGTAGCCCCCCAAAAAGCTCTTCACCCCTCTTTCCCTTCCAGATCCCCCCCAATTTACCTTGCTCCGTCACGCTGCAGCCGGGCCCAGAGGACACAGGGAAGGTAAGGTCTCCRCCATATTCCTGTGCCACCAGGCTGTGATGAGTGGCCACTGCTGGGGTCACCTCTTTGGGGAGTGCAAAGAGATTTCCCTGCCTCCTTCTCCCTGATTCCTGGTTTCCAGGCCTGTGGRGTGGACTACGAGGTCAAAGCTTTCTGTGCTGAGAACCTGGAGGAGAAGATCCACAAGAGGTAAGCAGAGAGGATCTGTCCAGCCTGGATGGGAGTGGTATCCTCCTGGTGTTGGCWGCAGGAAAGGGGCACCCCAGTTTGTTACCCGCCTTGGGTGAGATGTTCTCAAGGTTGGGATCGAGTTGTCTTCCAGGATACGGCTGGGATGGGGATGTTCTCCAGGATGGAGGTGTTCTTCAGAGTAGGGATGGGTAAAAGAATGTCTTGGGGTTGGGATGGAGACATCCACCACTGTGTGAGGAACCCAAAACTTACTGTGGGAAACCTGGCCCCACCATGGGGCTTCCCCTTTGTAGCCCTGGTGGGCATCCAGATGAGACTTTCCATGGCATCCTTCTGACCCAGCAGACCAGAAGCAAAGAGGGATTTGACCCAGAATGGGCCAAGAAACAGGGTAGCYAGCAGGCAGCCTGAGTTCTTGTCTCACTGTCTTGCCCCAGGAACTCAGTGCGCCTGGTGATCCGTAAGGTCCAGTATGCACCAGAGCGACCYGGCCCCCAGCCCATGGCAGAAACCACCCGCCAGTTCCTCATGTCAGACAAACCACTGCACCTCGAGGCATCCCTGGACAAGGAGGTGGGCAAGGGTACTGAGGAGTGCACACTGGCATGGTGACCCTGGGGATTTCACCATTASCCGTGCTCTGCTCCCCTGCAGATCTACTACCACGGGGAACCCATCAGTGTCAACGTGCATGTCACCAACAACACCAACAAGACTGTGAAGAAGATCAAAATCTCAGGTGAGGAGTAGGGCCGCATCCCCCACTCCACTGGTGTCCATGTCCCCATCCCCATCCCCATGAGGGCCCACCCTGACCTCCATTCTCCCTGTGTCTCGTGCCAGTGCGCCAGTATGCCGATATCTGCCTCTTCAACACTGCCCAGTACAAGTGCCCRGTGGCCGTGGAGGATGCTGAGTAAGTACTGGCTCCTTGAGGACATTGTGAGGAGCCMTGGAGACCTCACGGGGATCTTGGA
The DNA here is from genome assembly GCF_030028575.1 of Malurus melanocephalus. Lineage (NCBI taxonomy): Eukaryota > Metazoa > Chordata > Aves > Passeriformes > Maluridae > Malurus > Malurus melanocephalus. The sequence continues at coordinate 322,376 of NW_026623530.1, forward strand.
GGAGCCTTGGAGGTCTCCTACCCCAGTGCAACCCCAGTGGGATGTTGCACTCGGCAAGCAAGGACTGGTGGGAGGAACAGGAAGATGGAGACCTTTTTTCTGGTGGCATCTTGGGGACATCACCCTCTGCATCCCCTGGGAAGGATATGTTCATCAGGCTGGGGCAGGGATGGGAATATGTGAAGTTCACCAGGCTGAGATGGAGATATCTGGATGGCCTGTGGGGCTGTGGGAGCTGGGACTCTAGCTGATGGTGGCTGTCATCTCCAGTGACATGGTGGCCCCGAGCTCRACATTCTGCAAAGTCTACACCCTCACCCCCTTCCTTGCCAACAACCGGGAGAAGCGAGGGCTGGCGCTGGATGGGAAGCTCAAGCATGAGGACACCAACCTGGCATCCAGCACGCTGTGAGCCCCTCCRCCCCCCAGGGTCCCTGCCCCCCTGCAATGTGGGGGCAGGACCTGGCCCTGGTGGGCATCCAGCCTGTGCTCCAGGGTGATGCTTGGGGTGGAGGACATCCCATGGGGGGACCTTCAGGAGGACAGGGGGTTGGTCCCCATAGCTGTTCCCTTGCTGATCCCACCTGCCCCTTCCTCCAGCTTAAGAGATGGAGCTAACAAGGAGATCCTGGGCATCATCGTCTCCTACAAGGTGAAGGTGAAGCTGGTGGTGTCACGAGGAGGGTGAGTATTGGGGACCCCCTCTCCCACTTCCTTTCTAACCTTGCTCTCCTTGGGACTGGTCTGTAGCACAGATGGGACCCAAGACTCTTAAAGGTCCCCTGGGACTTAGCATGCATGGGYGGGATAAAAGGTGTGTGGGGGTTGTGTGTCCTTGGGAGGGGACAGTGACTAATGTGTTGTATCCTTTGACTCATGCCAGCCTGCTGGGAGACCTCGCCTCCAGGTAACACCCCACTCCCCCCAGYGCCCCCAATCCTCACTGCATTCCCCCATTGCCCCCTCATTGCACTCTCAGGGTGCTACCACCCTGACCCCATGCCTGTCCTTGGGATGCCACTGTGTTGGGGGTGCTGTCTCACTTAAAGCCAAAAGCAAGGTCAAGGTGAGCCTAGGGTGGTGAGGCTGGGAATGCTGGCAGGGTTTGATCCTGTATCCTTCTTGGACCAGAGCAAGAGSCCCGTGGGTGCTGCTGGGGAGAGTGAGCAGGGCACAGAGGTAGCTCCCTCTATGTGGGAAAGCAAGTCTCTGGGACTTTCCAGGTCTTCATCCTCACGTCACTCCCCTCCCACATGTTGTCCTCTGCTGGGGACTCTGTCTRGGCTCTGTCCTACCCACCTCTGGGCAGCACGGAGTTGTGCTCGGGCTGTTGCGCCCTGATGCCACCACCATGCCCACTGAGCACTGGGAAACTTGGTGCACCTCCTGCCATTCCCATGGCACTGTCTGCAACCTAAACCCAAGGGGATCCTCCCTCCTTCCTTAGACTGCTAAAGGACAGATTTTTGCCATGCTGGTCTCCCTTCTTGTGCCCCTGTACTTCCCAGGGGGCCTGTGCTGATCCCCCATSCTGGGGTCAAGCTCAGCCAAGAGGCATGAGAGCTGCTGAGCAGCTCCATGGGGAATAACACAGGGTTTGYCCCACTTTGTGGTCTCTACAGCAGCTGTAGTGGGGGGTGTTGCTCTGCTCCCTCTCTGCAAATTTGCCTTGATCTGCACGCAGAGTGCAGGCAGGCTTGTGCTTTACCCTGGTGTCTCTTGCAGCGATGTTGCAGTGGAGCTGCCTTTCACGCTGATGCATCCCAAACCCAGGGAGGAACCAGTACACCGGGACAGTGAGTGTCTGGCCCTGGGTGACGGGGCCAGCATCCCTGGGGATGGCTGGGGGCAGAAGGGGCCAGTGAGTCTGTGTGGAGGGAGGTTTTGGGCTCCCATTGACTCTGTTAACAGGGTCCCAGCGTTAAAACYGGGGGGGTGCCCCCATCACCCCAGTGCAGCCAAACTCCAGGGGGTTGCATCCACACACTGGGACAGTGGTGATGGCCCCAGGGGAATCACAGCCACCCCAGTGGGGTGSTGGTGACGACTGCATGGGGGTCTCACCCACCCTGGTAGGAGAGCAGAGATGATCCTGGGGAACGTGTCAGGGTGGGATGCCAGTGACCACTCTGTGACTAACCCTATGTCATCCCTTTGTTCAGTTCCAGAGAACGAAGCACCCATAGATACAAATCTGATAGAGCTCGATACAAAGTAAGAGACTAAAATACATCCCTCCCCCAATTCCCACATTCCGTGTGGGTATGTGAAACATGGTGGTTGCATGGCACCCCCCTAACCCGCTAACACCTGCCGTGCCATGGGATTGGCATGTGATTAACCCCACGCATGTCACCTGTAAAGCATGACGCGTGCTGTCCCCCTCTCTCTTCTCTTTTCCTTTGCCCTTCCCTGCATGGCTTTCCAAAAAACAGGAGAAACTGCAGTAAGAACCGGCCGGGATCGTGTGTTGGGGGTGGGAGAGGTTGTCGCCACAGTATTCCCCATGGCTGGTGATGTGTTTGGAAGTTTTTGGGGTACTTTACCTACCCAGCTATTCCCTRCTGACCTATGGTCCCCCCAGAGTGGGGCAAATGCCAATGGCCTTGGTAATGCTGACCAGTTGGAGAGCTTGGGGTCTCTTTGTTTTTGGTGCATTGGGCAAGTRTTAACAAGACTTTGAAAACTGAGGCCGTTTGCTGAGGGATAGGGGGTTTGGGAGCCCCCTGAGCTGCTGGAACATCGTGGCAGCGCAGGTTGAGCTCACTGGGCAAGCTGGGACAGCTTTGCAGGTCAGGAGGTGTTTCACCTTTCACCCCACCTAAACCCCTCTCCCTTGTGTCCCCGCTAGCGATGATGACATTGTGTTCGAAGACTTTGCCCGCCAGCGACTCAAAGGCATGAAGGATGACAAGGAGGATGAGGAGGAGCGGACGAACTCCCCCCAGCTCAATGACAGATAAGCGAGCCCCACCCTGCTCGCCACCCCACCCCAGGGACACCCCTACATTAGGCTGCTTCTCTTTTCTATAATTAATTAATTTTGTTTTCTACCTGTACCGGGAGCCTACGGATCGCCCGATGGCCACAGGACCTATAACCGTCCAACTGTGCCGTGTTGTCACTTCATCCAGCTGCCAGAGCTGCTGTTTCCCGTGCAGGGCACAGCCAGGGGAGTGCTGGAGGCAGCGGGGCCCACTATAACCCTGTCCCTGTCCAGCCCCCTGCCACTTACCAGAGCCCTTTCCTATGAGCTGCCTCTTTTACATGTTTTATACAAGCCCAGTCTCAACACCAGTTTGCTGCGGGGAGGGGGGTTGCAGCAGAGTGGGGGGGTATCTTTTTTAGGCAGCCTTCTCATGGGAAAGGGCACCTGTGCACCTCAGTGTCCCCTCCTTTTGCCCACGGCCAGTCCCCCTCCGTCCAGCCCTGCTGCATGTGTTCCTTCCCTGGGATGCACGAGCCTGGCTTTGACTTCGGCCCCTGCCCCAGCTGCTCCAAACAAAGCRGGTGGGCAGCACCTGCCCTTCTCTTGCCCCAAGTCCCCCCAAAATGGCCAACCCCATGGGTCCTCCCAGCTGCATCCATTTYCACATCAGTATAACCTTCCTGGAGGAAACCAGCTCAGAGCTGGGAGCTGCTGGGGCCAGGTTAAGGTGGCAGAGGGGACCCTGTGGGTCCGTGCCATCAGCCACAACCACTTGCTCTGGGAGAGGCCTCAAATGCCTCTTCACAGCCATGGCAGGGTTGTGGTGGAACTGCCTTGTCCCCAGYGGGCTGTTGCCAGGGATACTTTTGTCCTGTCAAGCTGCAAAGTCCTCCTGGTTGATGTTTCTCTCTGCCTGCATGGGATCTAGCACCTGTTTGGGGGTGGGGGAGAAGTGGGGCATTTGGCACCCTTATAATTGTTTCAACAGATGCTTGTACCTCCTAGGTTGGTGGTGCCTGGACTGCCCTCCCCCCTACAATGGTCTCTGGTCTCCCACCACCCGAGGCCATTCCCACTATTTATTGTGCTGTTGTGGTCAGCATTGTCATCTGAGAGCATTTTGTGGGGATAGCTTCATCCCCCCAACYGGGTTTGTGGGGTGCTGAGCTGAGCCCACCCCCCTCCCCCCGTAATTTTTGGGTAAAGCTGATGGGCAGCGTGGTACTTCTTTTTGTAAAGTGGTTCCTTTGTACTGATCATTGATACCGGCTGCTTTGGTTTCTCCACCCTGTCCGTGATGTTTCTGTGTTCTGTCAAATAAATTATTCTAGTTTATTAAACTCAGAAAAGAAAAAAAGAAAAAAAATAGTAAAATACAGTCCGGTCACTGGCCTGGACACTTCTGTTGTCTAAGGACAGGGGAGCTGGCTCAGGCAAAAAGTCACAGAACCATGGAATGGTTTGGGTTTGGGAGGGACCTTGAAGCTTACTCAGTTCCAACCTCCAAGYCTCATCCAACCTGGCCTTGAACACYTCCAKGGATGGGGCAGCCMCAGCTTCTCCAGGMAAYTTGTGCCAGGGCCTCACCACCCTCACAGGAAAGAATTTCTTCCCTCCTGCCCAAGGACCAGAGAGCAGTAGCACCTGCCCTGCTCATGCCACCTCACTGCTCCACTGATGACAGCCTCCCTGCCGTGCAGAGACACACWAAGAGCCAAGGAGGAGATGAAGGATTCTCTATCCTGCAGCAGGGACTGGGCATTATTTTGGAAATTAAATGCATGGCCATGCAGTACCTGATGAGCACAGGGCCCTAAGGAGCTGCTTGTTAAACAAGCCATGTCCAGTCTGTGTCCTGCTGAGGAACTGCTCAGGGCTGATGGGTTTAAGGATCACAGAATCACGGAAATTGAAAAAAACATTTAAAATCATAGAGACCAGTGGTTCCCCCAGGCCTGCCAAGGCCACTAAATCATGTCTCCAAGTGCTACTTCCACACATCTGGTAATACTTCAGGGAGCTTCTCTGAGAGCAGCAGAACCAGGACTAGGGGATGACCCAAATAACACCTCCGTTTATGGGCCTGAATCTGGAGACAGTCCCTCATTGAAGGGTTGTGGCATGTCTCCTCACAGRCAAAGGAGAAACCCCAAAGGAGAAAYTCAGGGTGTGCCAGGGGAGGTTTAGATTGGATATTAGGGAAAATTCTTTCCCTGAAAGGATTGTCCAGCCTTGGCACAGGCTGCCCAAGGCAGTGGTRGAGTTCCCATCCCTGAAGGGATTTAACAGATGTCTAGATGTAGCAATTGAGGACATGCATGGTTTAGTGGTGGGCTTGGCTGTGGTAGGGGTAAAGATTGGACTTCATGATCTTAGAGAGCTTTTCCAACATGAATGATTCCATGATTCTATGTCCCCAGCTGTGTTACCTTGCCATGGGGTTAAAACTCTATGGCCTCAGTGAAGACAGGCCTGGATGACCATTGTGTGGTYCCAGGGAGAGCAGTAGTTGGACACATTCATGTCCCATGCAGCTCGAGCTCCCCTTGCCATGCTGATGCTGGGAGCGGGGAGACACTGTCCTTAATTTGGTCCACTTCATGTGTATCAACATTTGTGCCAGAGGCTGTCCCAACCTTCCCCTCCAAGGACAAATGTGGCTCCAGCAAAGCCARAGCCTCCACAGTCACACAGTCAGACTGGTCCCACGCGGGCATTGCCAGAGRCTCCACGTGGTGCACTCCTGGGAGCAATGTCCCTGTTGCCCACCACAATTCTCCAGATCCCTCTTATGTGCCTAATCCCTTCCCACAGCATCTGTGAGTATTTAGTATTTTTGACATCTCCAGTCGTCTGTCAAATCTGGTTCAAGCTGGAAAATAAGGCTTAAGCTATTTTAGARAAAAAGGGAAGTTTRGACGTGTACAAACTGTGCTATTGCKTAAGCCCCATTTTGAAAGCCAAGCGAATTTGGTTCCCTGTCCCTGTTGCACTATCTGCATCACTGTGATGTGGTAGGGGGGTCAGCTCCTCCACGCGTCCCAGCAAAAGAGGCAATGAGGAAGAGGTAGCTGGGGTTCTGGAAAGGCTCCAGTGGTCTTCTCTCCACCTCAGAGCCCACCTCCTCCAAGGCCAGATCCTCCCCCTGTGGGTGCTTCCCACAGGAAGGAGGAGCTGCAACAGTGTGAGTCTGCACCTTCTGTTTTCCAAATTACCTGCTCCCAGGGGTGCTTGAGGAAAACCTACTAAGCTCCAGGATCCCTCTGGGAACTTTTTGTGTTTGTACTACACACTGCCCTTCCTGAAGCTGCTCCAGGTCCCAATCATGGGGCAGAAAAGACAYTTCCTAAATGCAGGAACCTGCAGATCTTGGAGCAGGGGAAGGGCACGCTCGGCTCTGCCACAGCCAGAAGGAACTGACTTGAGCAGATGGAGAGACTAGGGAGCTAGGAGCCTTCCCTGGTGGCCTCACTGGGGCAGAAATGGTCCCAGGCTCTTGGTCAGAATCTGTTTCCCCCAGTTTGGCTCTGGATCAGCTGGATTGGTTTTGCTGTGGACCCTTGGCAGTGGAAAAGAGGCTCAGGCACTCCTGTAGGAGAGCTCAGCTCCTCCAGGACTCAAAAAGGCTTTTTCCTTCGCTGATGGTGGTGACACAGACCCATGGGGTTTAGTAGGTGACAAAGCATCAACATCCCCAGCCTTGGGCAGGGCATGTCCCTACTTCACATGCTGCCGGGGGAAGTTTTGGGACTGGAGTGAAAGCACCCACATGGCTTGTCCTGGGAGAAGAATGGAGCAGTTCCAGGCTCAGCTGCCAGGCAGACAGCTGTTGCCATGGCACAGAGTGGGTCAGTACACTGCATTCCCAGTGTAAGGTTTCCCCAGGTGCTCCTGAAGTATAGCTTTCATCCCACCTTGCCTGTCTTCAACCACCCCTCACCTCAGCTGACACCCAAAGCAGAAGGGAGCCCTTTGCAGGCAGGGTTTTACTTCCAAACACYTTGTTTAACAGCGTGGGTGTTGCAGGAGTCATTGCCTATTTCCTCAGCCAAGCAAATCACATCAGATCCATCAAATCTAAACTTGCAGTTGGTGGGAAGAGCCAGAGGACACCAATGCCTTGTCTCAGACCAGATGCTTTCAGGATCCGGAGAGGAGGGGCAGAGCTTGGGACAGGCTAGGGCTGCAAAGGTTGTTCCTGTTCTTTTGCAGGCTGCAAGCAGGCTGTGGTCACACTGTGACTTCCTGAGCAGAGGCCACAGCTTATAACACACATGCATGTGATGTCAACACCCCTCAAGGGTGCAGCTTCCCCTTGGTGCTCTGGGCCTGGAATACAGTGGGTAAACATCCCACAGAAAAGCCTGTTTCCTCAAACTCCTGGAGTTTTTTTCATAAAATCAGAGAATGGTTTGGTTTGGAAGAGACCTCGGAGGTCATCCAGATCCAACTCCCTGCCATGGGCAGGGACACCTTCCACTAGACCAGGCTGCTGAAMGWTCCATCCAGCTTGGCCTTGGACACATCCAGGGATGGGGAGGCAGCAACTTCTCTGAGCAACCTGTGCCAGGGCCCCATTACCCTCACATGGAAGAATTTCTTCCCAATATCCCATTTAACCCTCTCTCTATGTGAAGCCATTCCTTGTCCTGTCACTCCAGGCCCTTGTCAAGTCTCTCTCCTTTTTGTCCTCCCTTTCTGCAGGCATGACACAAGCCTATGATGAAAAAATAGCAGATGTTTTCTGCCAGCAGCCATAGTCAGAACCACAGGCACAGCTCTCATCTGAAGGCTAGTACACAGGAGAACAAGTAACACAAACAAAATTTTTACTATTGTTAAAATAGAARTTTTACAGTTGGTTCTGCTCACTACAGCCATCTCCAAACAGTATCTGCAGGCAAACAGACACCCTGCAGCCCACGCAAACTAGAGCAGAGGCAGGAAATGCCCCATCTCACCAAAACACCATCTAYCCGCACTTCCCACAGGGTTGAACCCAGTCCCAGACATGCAGGGAACCATCACTCGCTGCTGACAACAAAGTTCTGGGTTTCTGCAGATGCCACGTGTGCACAGTAACCAGGGGAGGGTCCCTGCTGCCACCTGCTCCACCAAACGCATGGCCTTTGTGAACGAAGATGGGCTCTGCTTCCCTGCCAGAGTTGTCCCAGCTCTGTGTGTCATACACGTGCACGGTGCCATCAAAACCTTGGATAAAAGGGAATTAAGAGAGTGCAGAAAGTAATTGCTTTGCTCCAGTCCAGCAGGAACACCTCCCAGCAGGAACAAGGGAAAACAGCCAGACTAGAAACCTATGAGAAGCAAGCAGCTCTGCCTCTGARAAGTGTGTCTCAAGGAAACAGCTGCTGGGGAGAGCCYGGAGCAGATCCCAAAAGTTTGTGGATTCACGAATGTGAACGTGAAAGGCTCTGGGCAAGAAGCAGCCTTGCTGCCTGTTGGTGTTATCAGTGCTGTACCCTGCAGCYAGGCTGTCACTGGCACTATAAGAGCAGTGCTTGTGGTCAGCTCGGGGTCTTTGATTTCCCTGAAGGGCAGCAGGCATCTCCCAGAACCCACCCAGGCCCCTTCCGGAGTTGCTGGWGAGAGGCAGCTGCAAAGGACGATTAGTTGGCATCATCACTGGCTCCAGGGGCAGTTCTGAAAAGCCACTCTGTCACTGGGAGGTTTTAGGTGGAGTGAACTGGGCCTCGACAAAAATATAAATCAAAAAAGTGCCCAGAAAAAGAGATGTCTGCCCAAAGCACCTACCTGAAATGGCAAGACAGCTTTCYAGAGCAGGAGCCCAGGAGACACACAGGAACTCCGCACCTGTGTCAGGAGAGGGGATCGTGGCCTTTGCCGAGGCCAAGGACTCAGAGGTTTTCCTGAGGTCTGTCAGGGTGAGAAGGCCCCGGCTGGAGAGGCGAGCCACAGGCTGGGAGTTCAGCTCCAAAGCCTGAGCTCCATGCCTGGTGCCCATGCACCACTGCTCGCTGCACGACGCCGAGGGAACTGACACAGCCTCCACGAGACTCTGCGGCTGCCGGATGTCGGCCAAGCACAGCCGGCCCGTGGCGCAGCACAGGAGCAGCGTGTTGCAGTCCAGGAAGGCCAGGCYGCTGAGCTTCTCGCTGTCTCTGGAAGCTGGAAAAGAGGTAGCTCTCAGGTCCAATGAGGGGCATTTTCAGGATTTCTGTGCTGCAATATTGCCTGAGAAAGAAAGCAGGATGTACACTGAGGAGTAATGTGTCCAGCTCCAGATGCCCCAGYATCAGAAGGATGTAGAGCTGCTGGAATGAGTCCAGAGGAGGCCATRGAAAGGTTCTCAGAGCTACAGCCCCTCTGCCCTGGTRACAGGCTGGGAGAGCTTGGSGTGTTCAGCCTGGAGAAGGCTCCAGAGAGAAGAAACCCCTTCCACTGCCTAATGGGACTCCAAGAGAGTGGGAGAGGGACTTTGGRCAAGGGCCTGGAATGACAGGGCAAGGGAGAATGGCTTCCCACTGACAGAGGACAGGGTTAAATGGGATMCTGGACAGAAGTTCCAGGCTGTGAGGGTGGTGAGGCCCTGGCACAGGCTGCCCAGAGAAGTTGTGGATGCCCCTGCCTGCAAATTGGCTGGAGCTTGGAACTAGTGGAAGATATCTCTGCTCATGGCAGGATGTTGGTATCAAATGCTTTAAATGTCTTTTCCAAGCCAAACCACTCCAAGATTCTGTGAGTCCCCGTGGCACCGCAACAGTGACAGACCTTAGTTTTGCTCAGCACTGTGATACTGCCACTGGACACACACATCCCCTCTTCCCTCCASAGGGATGAGCTCTGTGGGGATGGAGTGTCACTGTGTAAGTGAAGGCAGAGAGTCCCCAGAATCCCAAGCAAACCAGACCTGCACCCACCACCTGTTGTAACCAGGCTGTCCCCTCCCTTGTTTGGCACAGCACACACACCAGCCCTCAGCGAACCCGCTTCTCCACACTGAAACTATGCACAGCATTCTGGTAGTGCCCAGATTTGGGGAAGAAATGTGAGAAATAGGTGTCATTCGAGTGGTAAGCAGCTGGAGATGGACCTGACCATTGTCACCTCTTTCCTCAAGAAAATGTACTTGCAGCAAATGTCTTTATAACCACTGGCACATGTCTCAAAGTACGTGCTCAGTGAAACATTTGCTTACCCAAGCAGTTAGGCTTGCTTTACCCAAGCACCACTTTTCCAAATATCAGACATTAGGCTTCCTTTGAATACCTGYTGTGTAGACATTTTTCCTTGATTCAACCTCTGTAACATAGACTCTGTCAAGTCTTGAACCATGAAGGACCCACGGGGCTCTGGCTGAAATGGTGGCAATTTTAGCCCAGGATTGCCCAGTGCCATTTTCTGTTGCTATGGTGCTTACCAATTTAATAACATCTATTAGAAAGAGAAAGAAACAGCTGTAAAACACACAGAGAGCCAAGTAATACATCAGATTAAGCTGTTTCACAACAATGCCCCACAAAGCTAAAACTGACCTACAATACCAGTAAGAAATCTAATTATGCCTAACCTCCTCTCCAGGATAAAACCCCTTTCCAACCATCCAGCAAGGACTGATAAAAAGCTGAGCAAAATGCATGGAAAGTTGTGAATTGAGATTTCTATGTTCAGTGAAGAAGTTTTCTTCTTTTTCTAATGACATTTTGTACTTCCTTTCTGGTGGTTTACAGGTATTTCCCAGTAGCAACCTCAACAATGGTGATCCTTTTTGAAAGAAGTGAGGTGGATCACGGTCTGTCCCAAAAGGCAATGGATGGAGCTCCTTTATTTCTAACCATTTGAGTTACTAAGGGGACACTGTGCTCCTTTATTTCTAACCATTTGGGTTACTAAGGGGACACTGTGCCAACTGCATGCTGTACAAGGCTGCTGTGACAGGCCTAAACATACTAATTCCCTGGTGAGGTTTGTGCTGTTAAGTCCAAACCACCAAAATTGGTGTAGACCCTTGTCCTGTACCCATCTCCAGCCCATGCCACACACGGGTGGTCWCTCAGGAGATGGAAGTGGCACTCCTCATTTGACACACAGGAAGAAGGGGAAGCTAGAGATGTTTGATGCAACAGCAACATGAAGAAACTACTTGACCTCAGAAACCCTTACCAGAATCCTCTGCTGACACCTGCCAGACCTCAAGGGAGCTCTCAGGTGGGCCACTTGTTACCAGCAAGCTGAGGAAACAGGAAGAGTCTCAACTTCTCAGGAGCAGAGAAAAGCCTCGTTTTTCCCAGCCAGGGACAAACTAGCTTGCTGGGCATGTAAGCAGGAGCTCCTTTGCATCAAGCAGAGTGGTAGCTGGAAATACCATAATCCCARAACTCCTCATGCAGAGATGCTCCGCACAGGCAATGCAAACACAGTCCCAGGGAATGGTATTTATGAAGATATTTTATGAGGATCTGATGAGGAGTGGCTGAGGGAGCTGGGGGGGCTCAGCCTGGAGAAAAGGAGGATCAGGGGGCACCTTTTTGCTCTCTACAACTCCCTGACAGGAAGGTGCAGCCAGGTGGGGGTCAGGCTCTACTCCCAGGGAACAAGGGACAGGACAACAAGAAGAGGCCTCAARTTGCATCAGGGGATGTTTAGACTGGATATTGGGAAAATTCCTTCCCTGAAAGTGTTGTCCAGCCTTGGCACAGGCTGCCCAGGGCAAGACTGGAGTCACCACCCCTGGAGGGATGTTAGAAGCCATGTGTAGCACCTGGGGACATGAGCTACTGGTGAGCTTGGCAATGCTAGGGGAATGGTTAGAATCAATGGTCTCAGATGGCTTTTCCAACCTAAATGATTCCATGATTCTGTGATTTAATTATCACATTTTTCAGAAGGACTAGACTAAGACGGTGCAGAGAGCCCCTAAGTAGCCAATGGGAATTTGTGTGGGAGGGAAGACTGAACGAGGGATATAAATCACAGGTAAGGTTTTGTTTAGTCTAAATCCAGAGCAGGAAAAAAAAACTTCTGAATCTACACATACAAGGTCTTGAAGAGCAGTGACACCAGCTATTAGTGTCCTACTGTGCTGCTGAGCCCCTCCACGCTGCCAAATGCAGAAGGAAGGGARGGCAGAGCAGGAAAACTCTACAGGACCTGCTGCTCAGGAGTGGGGTAGGGAGGGATCCCAGGTGAGCCAGCAGCAGTTCTTGGTGTGTCACTGGTCAGCAACTCCCRACCAGACTCACACTACTCTGAGAGCTGGCAGGATTGCCCAGCTGAGTTGRGAAGCAGGCATGGAACAGGACCATGCTCTCAGTGCATACGTCCCCTCTCCACCTCCAGTACACCCTGGGAAGGAGCTTGTGGTCATACCTSGTGTCTGGCACACATTTCAGGCTGTACACTGGGCGCTTCGAAAATCCACCACATTCTACCTTGAAATCTCTCTCTGGACACAGGCCCTAGAAATCAGAGGCAAAGCCATTTCTTCACACAATCGTGCACAACTTGTGCTCAGTTATCCCAAAAAATAATGGAGATGCAGGACACACTTTTGCTTGGTATAGCTCTTCTCTCTCCAGTATTGCCTTTTTGTACATGAGATACAGGACTGAAGGATCCCAAAATAGTTAAAGAAAAAGTGGAGAAAGCTGCTGCCAAGAGCTCTGCCTATGTTTGTTGCCATCTGTTTGTGGCACATCTGGCTTGGGAGCTTTCTGCTTCCCCAGTGACCAACACCACCTTCTACTCTAGTGTGGGGGTAACCCACCCAAGGGCCAGCCTTGGTGCTCTGCAGAGTGGTTCCCCAGGCCTGGCTGTTCCACAAGTCCCCTCTTCACTTGCCTTGCTCTTTTCATCTCTCCTCTTTCCCCATGTAGTGCTTTSATTCACACACCTGGAGACAAAGTGTCCACAACCCAAGATGCCTGCAGAGCAGCTGCAGGATAACATGACTGGACAACAAYCAGGTGATCTATGTGCTTTACCTTTCAACCAAAGCTGCTCAATCCCTGGCCACGCTCTTGTCACAGCAACAGGAAACAGCTCATAAAGGYCACCAAGCCCTGGCTTAGTCTCTGAAAATATCAGGCCAAAGAGGTCAGAGAGGTCTGGTGCCACCGTGGCTGCAACACCCACCTGGGTCTCCTTTGTCAGCAGAGTTGGTGGTGGGATCAGCTGCAGGATCTCGTTCCCACTGGACTGTCCATACCCAGCCAC
>NW_026623530.1:335593-336496 GCF_030028575.1 Malurus melanocephalus
ACACAAACCCGAGTTACCGCACAGTCCATGCACTCCCAGACCCAGAGCTCGAGCCCAGGCTAAATCTGGAACAGCTCCAGCCACTCAGCCCCACTTCTGGGGTCCTGGCCCTGCACCTTGGCCTYCCCTCCGGGACCCCAGCCTGGCCCACCCTGCAGCCGCCTTTCTCCTTTCTCCTCCTACATGGCCCGGTCCGACCGCTGGGCCCCTTTCTTTCCTCCAGCTAGACAGATCCATCCCACCCCGCCAGAGCCCGGCTCGGCCCTTCTCCTCCCCTCCGCACTCCTCGCCTCGCACTCACGGCTGCCTCGGGCCCATTCGATGACGCGGGTGGGCGCCTGGAGCTCGAAGGTGTGCAGGTCGCGGTACCTGCGGGGAGAGGGCGGGTATGAGGTGGGCGGTGGGCGGGTCAGTGCCAGGTGCCGGGGGTGCGGGGGTCCCTCACAGGCGCAGCGACTGCAGCAGCCACTCGTCCACCGCCTCCATGGCAACGCCCGCCCYCCGGCGCGCGACAGTGACGTCAYAGRCCGGCGCGCGRCAGTGACGTCACAGGGCTGAGGCGCCGCTGTGAGGCAAAAGGGCGCGGTGTGACAGTGTGGGAGGTGCGAGTGGCGGAGCGGGCTGGGATCGAGGTGCCTCACAGTTATCYAATTCCATCCCCCTGCCACRGCAAGGGWCRCCTMCCACCSGACCAGGCGGCTTCGAGCCCTGTCCAACCTRGCCTTGCACACTTCCAGGGATGGRGCAGCCACAGCTTCCCTGGGCAACCTGTGCCAGGGCCTCACCACCCTCACAGGGAAGAATTTCTTCCCAATATCCCATCTAAGCCTGCCGTCTGACAGTGGGGAGCCATTCTCTGTGTCTTGTCCTTCCAGACCCCTGTCCGAAGTCCTTCTCCAGCTC
>NW_026623530.1:337822-354360 GCF_030028575.1 Malurus melanocephalus
TGAAATGTCACTGTGGGTTGATATTTGAAGAATGATTGATTTGATCTATAAACTGTTACCTGCCCAAAACAGTTGTTGTGCCAGGGGGCCTGTTCCTGCCTTGGCAACTGGCCATTTGCCTGGCCAAATAAACAGCAGAAAGGTCTTACAGTTCTTTGTCAGTAGATGAATTACTGAGCAGAGGGTTGAGGAAGAGGTGGAAGGTTCTCAGCTGTTGTGTATGATGGGTTTGTGGAGCACTGCCGAGTGATTTAAAAACCCTAATGTATAGGAAAGCAGCACCATATCTCTATATGTCCTGTCCTCTCAGGATTGGAGCTCAATCACATATCCWTGTCATGAGGAGGATTTTCCCAAGAGGGTTCTGATGAACTCRGAACAACACTCCTCATAAAACATCTTGATGAACCAAGTACTGGCTTCTTGGTCTCTGAGCTTAATGGAATTGATCTGCAGCTGGGAGAGTAGTCTGATAGGCAAGAAAAGCACAACTGGAGTGATAAAAAGGTGAGAGAAGAGGAAATAAATAACCTGACATGGCCAAACAGCAAGGGACAAAGGTGCCTGAACAAAGCCTAAAGTGGCCTGAAAGTATAGATGGAGAACTAGTTGGAAAAATGAAGCTGAGACAAGGCAGCATGATGTGCAGAGAGGTCCCACCAAACTGTGTGGACTCTGCAAAGGGGGATGTGCTCCACTCTCAGCACTGTCTCCAAATTCTTCCAGCTTGTGGTCCAGAGGGGCCCATCCAAAATCACAGTGACAATCCTCATGGTCACACACCTAAAAGAAAACAYGTGCTTTACAGTGTGAWAAATARATTGTGAGGAGGCCCTGTGTTCCTSTGGGGAATAGCACAGCAGAGACAAGCTGGATGAAATCCATTTCCTAAGATAACRTTGTTACTCTGCTTTAGCTGCTCCTCTAGTAATGTTCAACCTGCTGGGTGCAAAGGTGACAGTCTGCTGCCCCGGTCACAGGCATGGGCTGTGTGGCTTGCACTGATCCTTTGGTGTTTGCTGTGTTGGTGAGGGAAGGGCAGTGGGAGTTCCCAATCTCTGAGGTCATGGTCATGTTGGAAGAGGTGCTGCAAAGGCAGCAGGAAAGAGAGGACAGCACACAGAAGGTGAAATAGGTTGTAGTTGTCTTTTTTGCTGCTTAATAGGAGTGCTTTTTGCATTCCTCAAGGCATTTTCACCTTGAAGTTGAAAAACAATGTTGTACTTTTTATTAATTGCAGAGTGATTATGCTCTTGTAAATGTCCTCTTTCTGCCATGACAACATCCACAAATATGTTCAAAATGAATTGTCACCTTCATACAGTTCCAAAATTGCAGGTTTTCCTGCAARATAGGCCCATAACTCCTTTCCTGCATGATAGGCTCATAATCTGCAAAAAAAGGCAGATTTGTATTAATGAAATGATTCCATGACAGATGCTACTGGACATTGACTGGATAAAACTAATGAGAAACAGTGGGCTGTGTATTTTCAGTCATTCATTTAATTTTTTTAATTTCATTCAAGAGTTTTCTTTCTTCAAGCAAGCATAAAATTATGATCTTGTGTTTCAGGTTCAAGGYAAACCAAAGGGGAGACTGAACTGGGTTACAAAATGCATAGAAACCACTTCTCTCTCAGGAACTGGGTAATTAAGAGTTGAAAATAATTGAAGATAATTTCAGTATTAATAGGAAGTACCCTGTGTTCCTACTCTATTCATACCCTTCTTGAGGTACCTTCCTGAGACTGGTGGGGGAGTGGGCTGGAGGGACTCTTGGACTGACACTGCACACCCATTGGTACAGAAATGCAGCACCATTTTCCCATCTCCCACCAGTGTGCAGCTCGGAAACTCTGGTCTTGTCCTGCCCAGATCACAATGTGAACAAGACCTTGGAAGTACAGGTATTTGATTTGTGCAGTGAATACCTTGGGGTCTGAGAAACTCAAATACATCTCCTCTGTGCCACAGGAGAGTGAATGAGAGAGATTTTCAACTTTTTGCCTTGCAAATTAGTTGTTTTTTGAATTAATGTTTGCATTTGGTGCTGTGAAATCCATGTCTCCTAAAAGGAGAACTCTATGAAAACCAGCACTGATCAGCTCCTTCCCTTCTGGTGGAACTCAGCACCTCAGTTTTCCTTAGAAATCTTTTTCCTGCTGTATACAAGCAGGAAAGTCATCCAGGCTTGTGAGGAACTTGGTCTWCTGTGTAGGTTAAAGGRAAGAAATTARTCCTRCTCTTGGGACTACACCTCAAATTCMTTTGAATGTACAACAARTCAACTTYGATTTCAGTTGGTTGCCTTGAAAGAAGAGTGTAAACTCTTTCTTTTCCCTTTTAATGGAAAAAAATAGCAGTAGAAGTATTTGAGCATTAAAATAATGCAGAAAAACTTTGTCTTAATAATGTTAAGCCGCACCTAAATAACAGCTGGCAAGTAATGGGTTTGGCTAACAAGGAGTTACTTTCTTGAGGAAAAACCCAATCATCATCCATTTCTCCTCTGGGAGCAGTGAGGCAGGTACCCACAGGTCAAATGTGCAGGCAGCAGCAATGCATACTGCTAAYAGGCTTGTTAAGGGATATCACTGTCATCCTCTCTACTTAAAACAGAAGAGTGTCCTTAAAGGATATTCAGTAAAATATAATTACTCAAAATTCTTTCAGAAAGCTTTTACTAATTCAATAAAATAGAATTATTCAAAAGTATTTTTAAAAGATTTAGTGGTATAATACATCGAATTTGAAAAAAGAAAATGTTCAGTAACTCTGAGTTATTTTACTATGCAGAAGGTTTATTTCCCCCAAAATGAAGGAAAAAGGAACAGTTGAAAAAAAGAAAGCAAACCAGAAACAAACTGCTAGATCCTAAAAAAGCAAGTGAGTGAAAAAAGTGATTAAACATAAAATCATGGAAGGGTTTAAGTTGGAAGGGACTTTAAAGATCATCTCAGTCCATCCCTGCAGCCATGGGCAGGGACACCTTGCATTAGACTAGGYTGCTACAAGTCCAACCTGGCCTCATCCTGTCAAAAAAGCTTAATAGAAATCTCAAGTTGTAAACCACATAATATAAATTATTATATCTTTAAAAAAACCCCAAAACAACAAACCAACAAAAAACTCCAGTGGCTTGAATATATGAAAATGAATAAAAGGTAAAAATGAGATTGAAATTATTCCATTACAGACAGCTGTATCAAAATTGGAAATGAGCTGGGCCCTCTGTGTGTGTGCATGAGTGGAAAAATACAAAAGAGGATTTTCAAAGTGAAAAATTAATTATTGTAACAAATTACATGACAAATATGTGCTGATTACTACACAGACTGATTAAACTTACATTTTTCCGCCATACAAGATATCACTGGGGCAAAAGACTTATCAACATATAACTATAAAAATTAGTAAAAGAAGCAGATGAAAATATTCTTACTCCGTGCTTATCTCCTCAGAGCTGGTGTGTGAGCTCAGTGATTAACATGCAGGGCTATTAGAGCAGGAACCAGACTCATTCACAGTTAATGTGACTGACAACATGCCAGCACAGGTGGCCAAAGCCTGCAGGTCCAGGCGGGGTGAGGAACAGACAGCACCTGCTCTGGCTCAGCCCTTGTCTTGCTGTGCTGACCACAGTCTGCAGCTTCATGCACTCCTGGAAGATCCCACCTTGCAGAGCTGCCTCCAGCTCCRGGGTTYCCAGCACAAGAAGGAYGTGGAGATGCTTGAGYGAGTCCAGAGGCCACTGAGATGGTCTGAAGGGTGGAGCACCTCTGCTCTGCAGCCAGGCTGGRAGAGCTGGGGCTGTTCAGCCTGACAAAAAGAAGGCTTCARGGAGACCTTAGAGCCCCTGCCACGGCCTRAAAGAGCTCCAAGACARCWGSAGAGGGWCTTTGGACAAGAGCCTGGAAGGACAGGACAAGGGGGAATGGCTTCCCACTGCCAGAGGRCASRGTTAGATGGGATATTGGAAAGGAATTCTTGGCTGTGAGGGTGGGGAGGCCCTGGTACAGGTTATCCATAGAAGCTGTKGCTGCCCCATCYMAGGAATTGTTCAAGCCAGGTTGGTCAGGGCTTGGAACAACCTGGTCGRGTGGTAGGTGTCCCTGCCCGTGGCAGGATGATGGAACTGGATAAGGTCCCTTCCAACYCMAACCCYTCTGTGATTMTATGATTTTATGAAGAYAGTGAGAGCTGGCATCCCTGGCAGCCCATGGAGTGTGCAGTGACCCTTGGCTCCATGCTTGTYCCTGCATTTTTCATGCAAGAACCAGTTTCTTGCTCATGCTGAAAGAGCTGGGCAAGCCATTTATTTTCATGCATTCCACTAATTTAATTGATCTTTCTGTGTCATTCATTTTTKAGTATTTTGTGGCTGATGCACCAGCACCTTTTTGGTGCCTTTACCCAGAAACGGCAAAATACAGAAAGCAGTTTGCTGCTTTGGAGGACTCAAGGCAAGAGGGAGGTGAAGAGACAGATCAGTCACAATTAGCTACCAGGAACCATTTGCAAATAATAATGTGTATTCCCAAGCAAGTGTTTTAAAGGTGTGGTGTTAAAATTATCTCTCCTCTTACTTAGTCATATTTGAAGCAATTGAACAGTTGAAGTGGGTGTTCTAACATTAAGGAACACATTGGTTCTAACATTAAGGAACACATTGGTTCCTGGTGGAATGGCTTCAGTCAGGCACAGATCACTCCTCCTTTTCCCAGGGCAGTGGCTTGGACAGCCTGCCCATGGTGCAGAATGGTGATTTTTATTACCACATCATTAAAACTTGCTGTGTTCAGGAGGTTTTTTATGCACATAAACAGACGTAGCATCATGGTTTCATTGCAGATATTACCTTAAAATGAAAGGGGGTAGGGCTACATTAGGATAGTGTCCTGTGGGCACAGGCAGGATCTGGAGACCAAAAGCGCCTGGAAGTGAACAAATGATTCTGCAGTTATTGAAGTCGGTTCAGGAGATTTAAAGCTTACACTACATTGCAAAAGCCTGAAGTGGTATTACTCAAACTAATCCGGAATTTCCCTTAAGTACAAGAACACAGAGCAATTATGCATTAGAGAAGGATTAATGAATGTAATGGGTAATCAGGGAGAGAGCTCAGAGATCCAAAGACAGAGCACAGTTGTAGGTGGAGTTTTCCTGGCAGCAAGGGGATTACCTGGCACTGCCCATGCTAAATCAGCTCACTGCTGCAGGCTCTTGCATGTGCTCAGATCACTTTTAAATCATTACATTTGACACCATAAAAACTGCGTCAAAGAGAAAATTGAGTGGGGCYAAGTATTTCTTGTTTGTGCCCTTTGCACATTTATCTGTTCATGGGCAGCTCCATGGTTAAAATTTACTCTAARTGTGACAGGCTTGGGCTGGGCAAAGCTCATTGACTTCTACAGTGTGTACATCCAGCATGGTAATTGCTGGTAGCATTGGTTAATGGGTAATCTGGGGAGGGTATTCCTAAAATCACAGAATCACAGAAGAGTTTGGGTTGGTAGGGACCTTTAAAGAGTCATCCAGTCCAACACCCCTGCCATGGTCTCCACTAGATCAGGTTGCTCCAAGATACATCCAGCCTTGAGCACTTCCAGGGTTGGGATAGCCACAGCTTCTATGGATAACCTGTGCCAGGGCCTCCCCATCCTCACAGCCAAGAATTTCTTCYCAATATCCCATCTAACYCTGCCCTCTGGCAGTGGGAAGCCAATCTCCCTYGTCCTGTCCATCCAGGCCCTTGTCCAAAGYCCCTCTGCAGSTGTCTTTGAGCCCCTTTAGGCCGTGGCAGGGGCTCTGAGGTCTCCCTGGAACCTTCTCTTCTCCAGRCTGAASAKCCCCAKCTCTCCCAGACTGTCTTGAGAGCAGAGGTGCTGCAGCTGTTGGAGCATCCCTGTAGCTTCTACTGGATTTGCYCCTGCAGCTCCATGCTGGGGGCCTTGGAGCTGGATGTATTCTCCTTCTTCCAGCAAAATGTTGCTCAGTGGCAGCACTGTCCCCTTCTGATAGAGTGAGTGTACAATGAGACTGTCCAGGCGGCATTTGTGATCTGCAGATTTGGTCAAGTAACAAGGAGAACAAGAAATTGACCCTACACAACCCTGGATGGCTTCTTTGGCACAAGCTGGGAGATGGAAATGAGAAAGACATGTTAGCATTTCCCTTGAATAGTTCCTAGATGCCTAGGAAGAGAGGAGGAGGGGTTGCTATCTCTCAGAAAGACAATTTTCTAAATGCTTTGGCTTTTGCGACCTATTCATGTCTAAAAGGATGCTATTGCTGAAGTAATTTTAAGCATGGGGACTCACCTCTCTATTGAACAAATAGATGATGATGATGATAATAATAATGATAATAATAACAATAATTATTATTTATTGTTATTGTTATTGTTATTGTTATTGTTATTGTTATTGTTATTGTTATTGTATTGTTATTGTTATAAATTATCCTCTTCCCTGATAGATTCTCAGTAAATTCAGTGAAATTGAAGCAATTTTTAAAACCTGTATGAGTGTTGACAAGTAATTTTTTCATCTAAATGCTTCATRCTATTATCAGGTGGCAGCATCTCTGAATGTCACTCCTTATTTTGTTCACCCGTTGCAATCACAGTGCACTGGCATAGGCCAGGCTGTTGCTATAAATAATCCCCACTTAAAGGTACAAAAATAATATTTTATCTCAGCTCTGCTGAAAGCAGGAACAGCAGTGACAAAAGTCCTCACAAGCTTCTAAAGCATTCATATAAATCAAAGTAAATAAATTATTTTTTTTAACCAAGATGTTTCTGAAAACAACCATAACAGTCATATCCAATATCAAATGATGTCAGAACAAACTAATTTCCTTTGAAAACATGGAAACTGAGTTTCTYAACAGAAAAGAAACAGCAGAGGTGTGCATTTCGGCATTCCTAAAGCATTTTTTTCGGGTATTATTTAAGCAAACTGTGGCAGTAAAATTCAGGTTTTTTTCTCAGCAGGTGAATAATAAACAAAGACAGAGTGAGCAGTTGTTGATCTTTATTGCCAAGATGTAAAGATGCATTAAATGAAGTCCTAAGGAAGTCAGACCAAAGCAAGACTGGGCAACATCTATCCCAGCAGCTTGCAGCTACCACAGCCTGCTGGTAGATTTGCAGAGAACTCCGTCAGAGGAGTATGATGAGTGGAAGGGAGACTTGAAATTCTTCTGCAGTTCAATGAAAAAAAGATGGGAAATGGTCAATGAAAAAAATAGGAGAAGAAAAGCAAAGAAATAGTAAGTAGAAGCAGGAGTTGCTGACATCAGTAAGAGATGTAACCTTCCTTCATACTCATTGCTCACAGGACTTCAGAGCATGGTCCCAAAGACTGGCACCTCCCAGGTGCTTYAGGAGGGGAGGAAAAGGCAGAGCACTGGCCGGTGTTCAGAAGTGTCGCTAAATGAGGGGAATTACATCCTCAGGACATCTATTTCTGACACACTAATAAGGAAGATTTGACCCATAGTAGGAGGTTGCCCTGAGGTGGTGTCTCCATCCTTGGAGGTCTTCGAGATCCAAATGGATAAAACACCGAGTAACCTGCTGTCATGGTTTGGCTCTGGCCAAATGCCAGGCACCCACAACAGCTGCTCCCTCACTATCCCCTGCCACAGCTGGGCAGAGGAGAGAAAAAAGAAAGTTAGCTAACRAAAGGCTCATGAGTCRAGRTAAGGAACCGGGAGAAAACACTCCAAGGGCMAAACAGSCTCAACTTAGAGTTATAAAGTTAATTTATTATTAACAGAGTCAGAGGAAGATAATGAGAAGTAAAATAAGCCCTTAAAGATACCATTCTTCAACCCAACCCCTCCCTCCTTCCTATTAATAGCACAGGTGGATGGGGTTGGGTTTGGGTCAGTCTATCACCAGGATCTTCCTCTGCTGCTYAGGGAGAGGAGTCTTTCCCCTGCTGTCACTGTGGAGTCCCTCCCACGGGAAACAATTCTCAAGAGTAGTTCAAAATCTCACAAGCAGCAGTCCTCCCAAAACTGCTGCAGTGTGAGTGTCCTCCCACAGGCAGACTGTTGTCCCAAAACTGCCACAGTGTGGGTCACTCATCCACGGAGTTCACTGTCCTCCAAGGACAGGCTGCTCCAGCTTGGAAGCAGGGTCCCTCTCTCCATTGGGTCTCCCACTGTCTCTCAGCCTCCTCCAGGCATCCACCCACTGTGGTGTGGGCACCTCCCCCATGGGCTGTGAGTGGATCTCTGCATCCCCGTGAACCCCATGGGCTGCAGGGGCACAGCTGCTCCACCATGGTCATCACCACAGCCTGCAGAGGAATCTCAGCTCCAGCACCTGGATCACCTCCTCCCCCATCTTCTCCACTGACTTTGGTGTCTCCATGTTGTTCCTCACATGTTCTCACCTCCTCCTTCACTGGCTAGGGAAAAACAGTGTGCACATTTTGTTTTGATTTTTTCTTAAATATGTCATCACAGAGGCGTAACCAACCTCTCTAATTGGCCCAGACTTGGCCAGCAGTATGTCTATCATCTTCATGGCTCTGCTGCACATGGTGGAAGCTTCCAGCAGCTTCTCACAGGAGTTGTCTTTGTGCCCAACACTCCCCCTCCCCCATCCCAAAACCGAGCCAAGTAAAATCAACACACCTGGTTTGACCAGGTCAGGCTGACTCTGTGTGGATGAGAAGGCTGAACCCGAGACCTCCTGAGATCCCTTCCACTTGGGTCATCCTATAATCCTGTGAGATGAAGCTCAAAAGTGTTGTCCTGTTTCAAGCTGACACCATCCCTCCACCACCTGCCACCCATCCTTTCCCGTCTGTTCTTGTCCTGTTTCACCTCCACTTACCACCTGGGCCCTCTCCTCCTTCCTCCCACTGGTATCCAGCCCAGCACCACCCCCTCCCCCCCACCCCCAGCATGTGCTTTTCCCAGCAGGACAAAAGACAATTCCAGAAATCAGCACTCTGTTAATGGTGAAATTATCATTCTTACCATCAGAGCATTTAGATGGGAACTGCTGCATCACATGTGCTTGCCATCTCTCCTTYCCTCCAGGGGCCTGATGCTGGGCAAGGGGGTCATAGCTAAGCTCAGCCCATCTTCTGCCCATGGTATGAGGCCTCTCTCCTGGACAGACCACCTGGAATGAAAGCTCCCAGCTTCCTGGGTCACCCGTAACTCCTCAGCTAACAATCTTGAAGGAATGGTGTTGAGAGTATGATTGTGAAGCAGAGGGAAGACAAAAATTGCAGGGTGACATCAGCCTTTCAGGAATCCATCAGTGACACCCAGCAGAAAAGACAAAGCATGATGGGCATGGTGTGAGGCTGCAGGACCAAAATCAGAGCAACATGTGAAGGGTCAGAGCCAGCTATGTCCAGAGAAAAGCTTTTGTGAGCGGATTTGTGGCAGGGGAAGCACCAAGTATCCATTTTGAGGTGGACAAAGGGATAAAAGCATTGGTGAAGTATGTGTGAGATAATGATGCTTTTACTTTGGATCTGTTTGCTTCCAGTGCTGATGATAGCCCTGCTCTATTTTGGGGGAAGTTAATGGTGTTGGGCGGATGTTTTATGAGAGCTCCCGTGGTCCTCTTCATGCCTTTTCCYGAGCATTAACACCCAATTTCCAGCTCCTTAGTGCATGGGTTTGTCTTGCTCCACCTGCATTGCCTTGTGTAAATCAATGCCAACACAGGACTACTCCATCATGAAGGATCACAGCAGCTCTTGCCAAATCAATTTTGTTACCCTTCACATTTGTGTCATGGAAAACTTTGCCCCTTGCTCTTTTTTCCTCTCTGCCAGAAGCGTGACAAACTATATGGGATTCAAACCAGWCCCCAACTGTCTTCCATTTACTTTGTATCCTTGTGAACAAAGTCTCTAATAGCCACGTACTGAGGGGAGACTGTTTTGGGTTTTTTTGGTGGTTTTTTTTAAATTTTTTTTTTGTGGGTAAGAGAAAATAAGGACTGTTCAAGGAGGAATTTCATACAGAGATGTCTGAAGTGGATGGAGTAATGCTGACAGCCTTCTGTATACCCTCATAATAGAAATCCTGGATAATTTGAAAGGTGTAACAACCAAATGTAGGTAGGCATCAGCATGGTTGGGATGGACCAAGGAGAATGCTCTCAGCAGCAGGAAGGGGGAGAAGGGTCTCTATTGAGCCTTCCTTGTCTGATCAGGTCAAAGAAGAGCTGTCTCACCTCAGACACAGCATTGTCTTTTCTCTGAAGAGCCAGGTTACCCTCATGGGATATGGGAGAGGTGACATTTCAAATCAGAGGTGTGCAGAGAAGACCAGGGATTTTATGACCTAGAAGGTCACAACTGAAGGATTGATACTGAAAGACCCTGAAAGATGCCCAGCTCTGTGTAGGCTTTGAACAGATTTCCAAGGAAGAAGAGGTGAAAAAAGCCACTAAGCCAGGAAGCTGCAGTAAAACCTGGGTTGGGAGTGGCTTCCCAGTTGTTCCTAGGCTCTCTGGGGTTCAAGTCATAAGGCTTTTTTTCTCTGTACAAGAAAAAAGCCTTGCCCTCATTCCTCAACTATTTTCAGACTCTCACGGTGTGGTAAATGCACAGCAAATGTCATGTAGCTTCCTGGGAGTGGAGGGAGGCAGTCAAAACCAGGAAAATCTATTCAGATAGGACAGGGATAAAGACAGATCTCTGTGTCACCAAGTGCTGCACTGTTGGTGCAAATGGATGAAAAATGGTGTTAAACCACCAAGAGAATGATGAGTTCCTTGTCCAGACTCTGGGGGCTTTACTATGGCATATCCCAGTGGAGAAGCTGCGTAACAAAGAMTGTCTGCAAGTACACCCACTTCACAACCTGCCGCTTTACTTTATTTTTTAATTTAAAAACCCCATTAAATCAAAATGTGTATCACTCTACTGGAGATGTTATGACATTTCCAACCCAGATTTCTCTGGCTCTTAAATTTATAAACAGCCCTGGAAACCTCATGACTTTGCATTTCCCTGCTGTGATGCTGCAGCATCACTGTGTGAGCTGAGCCGAACTGGTCTGCTGTAAGATGAGATGAAATGTCCAGCCCAGTCACCCTGGTGACTCCAAACATTTCCAGGAGCAGACCCTTCTGCGTGGAGAAATACAAGAGTCAAGATGACATAGCCTTGTGGATGGCCCTTTTTCTTTCCTTGTTGGTTATGGAGGAGCTCAGTTGGAGAGGTTGTCTCTGAGGATTGGGAAGGGAGAACATCAAATGAGGGGGATGTTGCTTGTGTCACTCTTCAGAGGCTTTTGAGTGATTCCAGTGGTAATTGTGCCTGTTTCAGAGGGGAGGATGCATCATGGTACACTTAGGTACATTCTCCGTGGTGTGTGGTAGTAGGTGAGGCAAGTTTTCAATTCTTGCCTTGCAAAACCAAACAAAACCAACAAAAGAAATGTGCTTTGGAGTTCTTGAGTTCAATGGTGAGCATCAAGGAGACGTGGAAAAAGATTATCTGCTTTTACAAGAAATTCATGCAGAAAAATKCTGATTCCAAAGTAGATTACATGAATATTATAATTTAAAGCTATTGTTGTAATGGCACAAAGCAATCTGGCCTTTGCTTTGCACCCATGTACACAGAATTTGCATGACGTGGAAGCTTGTGACATGGGAAGGGAGTCTCAGGCATGAAGAAGAAGCAGCACAGAGCTGAAGGGGAGAGGGCTTTCATGATGGATGGGGAGACCTTTAGATGAATGTGGATACTGATAAGCCCCTTGGAGTTGTGTTGTGGGCTGATCCTGGCCAGGTGCCAGGTGCCCACTAAGTCTCCCTGTCACTCCCTTTCCCTCTTGGACAGGGGAGAGAGTAAGATGGTGAACAGCCAGCAGGGTGAGATAAAGTAGTTTTATTACAGCAAAGATAAAAAATAAGCAAAGACTTGCGCGCACATAAGCTAAAGGGGGGAAAAAAAAATAAAATTGATCTCTACTTCCCATTAGCAGCGTTGTTCGGGCACTTCCTGGGAAGCAGGGCTTCAGCACGCGTAGTGGTTGCTCCGGAAGGCAAACATTGAAAACTCATGAATGACCCCCATTCCTTCTCTCTCTCCTCACTTTTATATCTGAGCTGATGTCATATGGCATGGAATATCCCTTTGGTTGATTCGGGTCAGCTGGCCTAGTCCTGTCCCCTCCCAGGATCTTACCCATTCCCATCCCTTTGAGGGGGAAGGAGTGTCAGAGGGACAGCACTGCTTGGCAATAGCCAAAACACTGCTCTGTTATCAGCTCCCGTCCAGCCACTCATGCAAAGCACAGCACTGGAAGGGCTTGAGCTTTACCTCAGTCAGACCCAATACAGGTGCAAATATTTTTATGTGGATGCAGTACAAAACATTCTTTGATTTGATTTTCTGATTTTCTTTAATTTTGAAATGACAAGGAAAAAAACCCCAAACCAAGGTTTTCCTGCAAGGTAATTACAGATTTACAGATTCACATAAGAGTTTGGGTTGTAAGGCACCTCCAAGATCATGAAGTCCACCCCCCTGCCATGGTCAGGGACACCTTCCACTAGATCAGGTTGCTCCAAGCCCCATCCAACCTGGCTTTGAACMATTCTAGGGATGGGGCAGCCACAGCTTCTTTGGCAACCTGTGCCAGGGCTTCCCCACAATAACAGGGAAGAAGAATTCCTTTCCAATATCCCATCTAACTGTGYCCTTTGGCAGTGGGAAGCCATTCGCCCCCACATTCAGTCACTCCAGACCCTTGTAAATTGTCTCTCTTCATATTTTTGTAGGCTCCATTGAAGRAGCTGTGCATAAAAGAAAAAAAAGAACCTTTGCAAGCAAGAATGGATAGTAGGGAAAATTTCTTCCCTGAAAGGGTTGTTGGGTCCTGGGACAGGCTGCCCRGGGCAGTGGTGAAGTCCCTGTCCCCAAAGGGATTTAACAGATGTGTAGATGTGGCACTTGGGAACATGTTTTTTGTGGTGGCTTGGCAGTGCTGGGGGAATGGTTGGACTCAATGGTCTCAGAAGGTTTTCCAAWGTGAATGGTTCTATAAATCTATGCCCTGATGGTTTGGGGGGACACCCCTCTGGGATGAACACCTCCACAATGCTAGGGTTTTCTCAGCTCCCTATTTGATGTGCTGRCTGTTTCCCATCCTTGGGGCTCTTGAAAACATCCAGTGAGTCCAAMTAGGAGCTGAAATTCATATATTTAGGGCTTTTCCTCAGGAACACTTGTCTCTGAGAAATGACTTATTGAGAAGAATTAAACAATCCTATATATATCAGGAGGGGAGTGCTGGAAGCACTGAGTAAGGATAATTTCTGTTTTATGATGCTGCATCCAATACAGGATTATTATACTGAGGTTTTATGATTATCCTTTAAAAAGCATGCTWAAACATAAAGGGAGTTGGAAGAAAAATCCAGATAATTGTTAAAAGTTTGGAAAGCACATCTGAGCCTCTGGGCATGCATTTCATATGGAAGGATTGGATCATCATGTCTGAATTCACAAGGGCCGTAGGGATCTGGTGACAAAAAATAAGAAAAGGTCCTATGGTGGGAAATTAATTACATCAAAGTGGGAATAAGGCTTTAGTTTTTAACAGTGGGAATAATACAAAAATTTTGCTGGTCATTATGAAACAGTTCTTCATTGCTGAACACTTTGTTAGGGGGAGGGTCTCAACTGAAAACTGAAAACAATCCAGCTAGATCGAACTATATTATTGCCCTGCAAGGAGATGTCATCTCTTCCACACACAAAGGCCACAGTTTGCAAAAGCTGAGACCATGGGAGAATTTATGATACATGGCACCTTTAAATCAGGCTAATCTTGGAATTCCTCAAAGCTCAKTAGAGACCTCCTTATCCCATGAAAGCTCTTCAGGCAGCTGTACTTGGTGTGCTTGTTAGTGTGTGAGCAAGGTCCCTGGTGGAAAACTCTCCTTTGACATGTGTGCAGGACTCCTCTCTTGCAAAGAGGGGATCAGTGTGGAGTTTTCACGTGCTAGCACATGGGCATCTTTAGTTCCCTGACTGGATAACAGGTGCCTCCTCTTGGGGAGGAAGAGCCTCTGCCTCATCATGGTGACCACTTTTTGGCAGCCAAGATGATGACATGCCATTGCATTTGGTGAGTCTTGCACAGCACCTGCTCAGATGTTTGTGATAGAGAAGATGCTCTGCACATTGGAGACTCAACAGGAAACATTAAAAGTCTATAGACATTTTAACACCAACATTCTTCCACCCAAATAAACCACTCTGCTTAGATTAATTTTTTCTTATATTTTTTTTCAATGAATTCCAATCTGTGTGTACATTTTTGGTAGTGGACAGTGCAGGAGAGTCCATGTCATAGCAGATCTGGCTGTTCTCTTCTCCAGCACCCTTGACTGGAGGTCTGCTGCTTCAGAGGCAGCCGGAGCATTGATGACTGATCACAGGAGGGTGATATTAGTGCATGGGGAACAGAGACCCTTCTGAGCTTACATGGACTGTTGAAGCAATGGGCTGAATCTGGGTTGAGTCATCATCATCTCAACTTCAAAATATTAATCAATGATTGAGGAGATAGCACATATATCTGTTCCACACCTCAATGCCTTTAATGAGCCTTGAAAGGTTCTGTTAAACAGATCCCATGGAAAAGACATAATTTTCAGTCTACTAATCTCAGAAAAAAAAAAAAAAAACCAAAAAACCAGGCATGTCTCAAAAGGGCAGAGATTTGGGCTAGCCTAATGGCCTGCTCTGGAGTAAAAAGGTACTGAATAAATTCTAGATGAACAATCCCACTTTCTGATGCTTGGTAGTGCTCCAGCATTGACAACTGGAGATTCATAGTGGTTTATTTTCAGTTGCTTTATGTTGGCTTCCCTAGTGCAGGAGCCTGTCAATCAGGTTGTTGGGTTTAAGAAGTGGTTGATAGCACTGTATTGCACACAGACATGCTTTCATCCAGCTGTGYTTGCTCTCTTTTTAATTATCTTTAACTTTTGCCAGAGTTCTGCAGTCCTGTGATGTGATTTTATAGTTTCCTTACATGGGGACAAGGAAATACAGAGTCACCTCTGTCATTTGTAGGGAAAATAACTTCTGTCACCCCAGAAAGTCTTAGATGGAGGAATTAACCTCAGTGGTGAAGGAAAGTATAAAGAAATATGCCAATGCTCTAGTTCAGTTTTATTTAGTGCATTCAGGGCTTTATTTAGTATTTTTTTCAGCTGTTCTTGGTGTATTCATGGCTTAATTCATTGGTGATTTAGTCACTGAAGGATAGAAGACAATCTTATAAATTATAAATATTACAGCAAGTCTGCTGAAAAAATCATGGAAATAGGCAGTAATATATTAACAGGATACGCTCTAGTTCAGGGAAACCACACTGAACTCCAAAAGTGATGAGGTCTTAGTTAACCAGAGGAGTGAAATAATAAATAAAACAAAGGTTTCATTCCTCCTTTGGARTTGATCTGTAGTATTGAGGGGATGATGTGAACAAATGATGGTGTGATGAGGTCAGAGGGGTAACWAACACTGTCACAGCAATAGGGAGCCCCAATGTCTGGAAATGGGCACTGAAGTCCAAACATGCGGCTTGTACAGCTGCCAGGTGGTCACAAAAGCAGTGGAAACACATGTTTTTGTGTCTGTAAGATAGTGAAGAGGTTGGTGTGATGATGGGCACAGGTATTAGCAGTGCAGGGATCCAGGTGCTCACTGCCAGCTGGATGTTCACTCTTCTTGTCACCTTGGTTGGGTAATGGAGGAGGTTGCAGGTGACAGGATAATGGTCCTAAGCCTTCCAGTGCCTAAAGGGACTCTGAGAAAGGTGAAGAGGGATTTTAGAAAAGGGCTTGCAGTGACAGGACAAGGAGAATCATTTCACGCTGGCAAGGAGCGGGGTTAGATTGGATACTGTGAAGAAATTTTTTCCTGTGCAGATGGTGAGGCCCTGGCACAGAATGCCCAGAGAAGCTGTGGCTGCCCCATCCCTGAAAGTGTTCAAGGGCAGGYTGGACAGGGCTTGGAGCAACTTAGTGGAAGGTGTCTCTGTGCATGGCAGGGGAATGAAATTGGATGATCTTAAACCTAAACCTCCCTCCCAAACCAAATACTTCTGTGGTTCAATGATGATTCCATAAAACAGGCTGGTATTTAAGGTATTTCCTTAAGGAGATTTGCAGAGCTTCTGTGAGGAAAACACTTATTGGATGTAGTCTCACAGAGCTGAGCACTTTTCAAGACATCTGAGCCTCTCTTGTCTCTAACACATAGTTAAGATAGTTTGTATTCTCTATTGGAGATGTAGAGTTTGTCTGTAAAGAGTCTGTTCTTCAGCTTTGGCACAAAAGTCAAGGATTTGTCCTACCTTGCTTTGGGTATTCTCCGTTCAGACTGCTCCCATATGGACTGGTCGTTTGGAGTCCCTTTTCTGGTCCATGGGGAAAGGGCACATTTGGGTTCATGCAAGTCCTTTGCCCCATTGTGCACTGAGGAGGAGATGAGCCATGTTACAGAAATGCCCACA
>NW_026623530.1:354436-381485 GCF_030028575.1 Malurus melanocephalus
GTTGGATACTTGCAGTTCATTGAATTTCTGATGGCCATTGCAGTCAAGTTCTGATGTTGCTGAATTTCAGATGAAAATGTAGAATTTAGTTTGACCTCTATGTAATTTCCTAGTACAAAAAATACTAATCATAATAATTTTCACTGTAATTCTTTTGGCTGATGGAGGCCATCATCATGTGTTTAACTATGGTAAGAAATATCTCATGACATTCAAAGACAGTAACAAAAAAGTGACTTCAGTTAGTGACTTCAGTTCAGATGAGGGGGGACACACCATGTGGCAGCTTTCAGCCCTTATATATCTTTGTTTTGCATAATGTACCTCTACAGCTGTTTTATTCATATAAACTTGTGATACTTTTTGGATTTGTCCAGGAAGACTAAGACAACACATTCCCATTTATTTTACACATGTGCCACACATTCCCATTTATTTTACATTATGAGCTTTTAAAATTCCCAAGGTACAAAGATTGTCTTCCTTCTCAACAGAAATACTTCCTTTGTTGCTTGTAAAGACTTAATGCAAAAAGGATGATTCTCTGAAAACCTGTGTAATATGCTTTTTTGCTGCAGAAATTTATAGCAGCATTCTGGAAGCTTCCAACAACTTCTGCTCAAGTCACAAAAGAGCTGCTGTCCTTTTATGGGCACAAATTCCTTGGGAATTTACCTATTTTCTCTAACAGTGTGTAAATCAAAATTAAGATAATGTTCATTAAAAAAAAAACAAAAACAACAAACCCTTGTATTCATTAGGTTTAAGCTAAAAAAAGGAGAAATTAGGCTTAAATAAGGTTTTATGCATTTCCTTGGTTTCCTTATCCCAGTTTMAAAGAGAGGAAATAAAGCTCACTTGGAAATGTTTTGTGCATGGCCACAAGTAGTTTAGAGTAATGGCTGATCTCATGTAATTTCTGAACTTTATTAAATTCTGGTAATATTCAGATAGTTTTACCTTTCCTAGAACCTCACCTCCTTAACCGTATAGGAGGAATCAATTTAATATTACAAATAAAAGGATTTTCTGCCAGGCCAAGGTTTAAATTCAATTGATATTTTGTTTACTCTCTAGTTCTTATCTAATTTAACTTTCTCCATTTCTCATCCTTGTTAACTAATTTTTTTCCAAACTAGTAAGCTTTGAGGATGTAATTTACACAAAAAAGTGCTATTAAAAAACCCAAGATAATTTATTTTACCAAAATAAAATTGTCAGCATATAAAGTCCTTCAAATTAGCATTGATTTGAAGTTGTTTTCAGATATATTAGATCAAATTCTCATCCCTTGGAGCCTCTTGACATAGATTACAATCATATTTTTCCATCCTGGACCCCAAYAGAAAAAAATAAATTAAAATGAAACAATTAGTCTGAAAAATATTTTCCTGTTAACTGAATAGTCGCAGCAGTAACTCACTTGTATTTTGGAGTTAACATGGKTTTCCAGTTCCTTAGTGTTATCCTTAATGGGAAGTGCATAACTCCTGCAATAAATCAACAGGCACAGCCACTGACGATACTGATCATAATTGAGCGTGCTGCTCTGCTCCCCAGAGATGCTCTCCATAAGGTTTTCTTGGCTTGAGCCCACACATTTATTTAACCCAATGTGATTTTTGCAAAGGAACATCTCAACAGTTTTGAATGCCCATCGCAGAGGATGGAGATTGTACAACTATAGTTTGTGTACTCAAGAGCAGCAAAAAAAGAATTTCCACTGTCCAGCATTTGTCATGTGGTGGAAGTGAGCTGTTGTGTCAAGGCCAATGGAGAAACTCTGAAGGAATATTGGTCGTTTCTTCCCACCCRTTATCTTTGACATAAATCTGCTCTCTGACAGTGGGAAGCCATTCCCCCTTGTCCTGTCCTTCCAGGCCCTTGTCCAAAATCGTTCTCCAGCTGTCTTGGAACCCCTTTAGGCACTGGCAGTGGCTGTAAGGTCTCCCTGGAGCCTTTTCTTCTCCAAACTGAATACCTCCTGCTCTCCCAGCCTGTCACCAGAGCAGAGGTGYTCCAGCCCTCAGAATATCTCTGTGATCTCCTCTACACCTGGTCCAATAGGTCCACATCCTTCTGATGTAGCCAGGTGGAGATCAGTCTTTTCTCTGAGGTAACAAATAACAGGACAAAAGGAAAGAGCCTCAAGTTGTGCCAAGGCTTGGGTTGGATATTGAGGAGAATTTCTTCTTGGGCTGTTCAGCTCCAGCGCAGTCTACCCAGAGTACTGGTGGAGTCTCYATCCCRGGAGGGATTTAAAAGCCACATGGAYGTGGCACCTGGTGACATGGGTTAATGSTGGGCTTGGCAGTGCTGGGGGAACAGTTGGATCTGATGATCTCAGAGGGCTTTTCCAGCACAAGTAATTCTGTGATTTTATATCCTATGATTGTCAGAGCAATTTCCCACTYGACTTTCTGACTCATCTGAATGAACATAATGCCCCTCATGGTGGAGTCCCTGGACACCCATATTAAAAGTCTTTCCTTTAAACATTTGGGAGAAGCATTTCCAAATGTGTTTGTTTTGAAATACTAATTCTTACACTTGAATTGCAATACCAATGAAAACAGTGCAAATTGGTCTCTCAGTGGCTTGTAGGTTTTTTGAGTTTTAGGAATGTTTTTCAGAATAACTAATATCCAGGGACAAGCAAAATCAGGGATTGCACAGCAAGAGCTGGRACATGCTGAAGCCTCGGGGAGTGTGAGCATCAGATGGTCTGGGTCCTAGAGAGCATGCAGTGGGACTTCTAATGAGATGTAATTCTTTCAACTCTCTTTTATTTTGCAGCTCTGGCATGTGAAGGAGCTCCAGGAGACTTGGGCTRTAGAGAAAGGTTACCCTATGGGCTGCTTTGCAGATGTGAGGCATCATCCTGGAGCCATTTTTTTGTCTAGCTGCAGGTAAACTCATGAACATGCTATGTCCTGTGGATGTCCCAGGGTAGAGCAAGGGTTTTCATTCTTCTAGTTATGGCTTGCTGGGAAATACTTTCATTTTCACATAGATGCTGGAGTTAAAGAGAAAAGATTCASTGAAGATTCAGTGAATTTATTTAAAAAAAACTTACATTGGTGCTATCTGAATTGAGTTTTACTCTATCTCCTTTTTTCTTAAAATTAAAATAACGTATCTGCATGTCTGTTTTTAATCATTCACAAAATCACAGAATTACAAAAACATAAAATCACAGARTGGTCTGGGTTYGAAGAGACCRTTAAATGTCATCTAGTYCAACCCCCTGTCATGAGCAYGGGCATCTTCCACTAGACCAGGCTGCTCAGGCCCCCATTCTCTCTTTCAGTGGATTGCTTTACTGGTTTTGTAGAGCATCTCCTGCTCCTACCTTTGGAAGTGGGAAGGGAAAAGGGAGTTCAAATRTCAGTTCTGCATTCACCTTATCTTCTTGCCCTTTACCCTGCTCCCTACTAGAGCTGGGCATGATCACATATAGGACCAAACAAATGCCTCAGGAATCATGATCCCAGCTTGCCCCAGTTTAAAGATTTTTTTACCACACCATTGATTTTGAATTTCAAAGGTTCTGGGTCGGAAAATGTTCGTTTCTCTTTATGGAGATAAAACACTTGSTATCACTCTTCAGCTCCTCAGTTTTACCAAGCATGCAAAATCAATTCTTAATAAAATAGTGGAATAAGGGMAGATTAATAAATGGATATGCTATAAATATGGTGAGTGACATGGCTGGATCTAATCTGTATTTGAATGCCATAAAAATGCATTTCCCTACATCATGTGAATTTTTTATGAATCACCCTCAGAGCTCAAGTAAAAAAAAACAAGAACTGAGAGAGGTACAGGGTTGGGGGTACAATAACACCCTCCTTCCCCCACTGTCCCTGTGTTTTTCCTATTTACCAGGCATGTGCCATCCTGTTACAGAGGGGTGAAGGACCTGGTGATTCCCAAACACTCAATCAATCTCATGCAGCTTGTGCCACGTAGCCTCCAGGATGCTGTTCAGGTGAGCAGCCCCAAATTTATAGGCAAGGCTGGGGGTTTTCTGGATGGGTTGAGAGATGGGTGTCTTGAGTTGATTCGTGGGGCAACTCATCTGAAGAGCCCAGACTGGGCAGATGGGGAAACTGAGGCTGGTGAGAAGCCATAGGACCCGCTAAATGTGCAGGTGAGGGCAATCCCAGCTCATACAAATCTCTGAGCAGTGGGAACCCAGAACTTGCTGTTTCATKTTTCCTTTTGCTTAGCTAAAAACTTTCACTTAAAGTAATTATTTTTTAATTTCCTTACTTTGTCCAAAGATGCACAGAAATTAAATTCAGCTGGACTCCCGGGTTTCTCTGGAGAGCTGCTGGGCTGCAGGATACGGGATATTCACATCTTTGGGCGTTCCAACTCCAGGATTTTGCAGGCTCCCTTACTTACATGGAGGAGTCTCCTCCTGTGCTCTAACACTGCCACCCCCTGGCACATTGACACAGCTTCTCTGGCTGCCTCACCTCTCCACCCTCACAGAGAAGAATTTATTGCCAATATCTAATATAAATCAGAGAATCACAGCATGGTTTGGCTTGGAAAGGACTTTCAAAGCTCATACCATTCCAAGCTCCCTGCCATGAACAGGAACACTTTCCAAGGGCAGGGACCGTCCACTAGATCAAGGTACTCCAAAAMTGTGTGGAGTTCAGCTRGCCTTGAATATTTCCAGGGATTGGGTATCTACCACCTTTCTGGCCAACCTAATTCCTGAAGTTTGCACTGTGACTCCAGGGACATCCAATGAAGCCTCCAGTGGATGCAGCAAAACAAACAAGAGGAAGTGGCTTTCATGCAGCATCTTTGGTTTCTGCAGCCACCCATGACCCTGGGGCTTTTGGCTGTCCTTGACCCTTGGTTCCTCAGCCACCTTTGACCACTGAGTCCCTGGCAGCCCTTGACCCCAGGGTCCCTTGGCCTCCCATGGTTCCCGAGTCCTCAGCCATCCCTGACCCATGAGTTTTGCTGTTGCCCTTGACCCTGGAGTCCCAGAATGCCCTCAGCCCCCAGGTCCCTAGGTTGCCTGTGGCCTGGGTTCTTTGGTTGCCCTCCACCTCCAGGTCTGGCACCTACCCTCAAACTCTGGGCCCTCTTGGTCCCTGACCACCCTCTGCCACACTTGACCTCTGGTCCCCAGCTGAGCTTGATCCCAGGGTTCTTGGCCACCCTCCATCTCCCTTGACCTTTGGGTCCCATGTCCTCCCTGRACCTTGGGGTCCCCAGCTGTACTTGAGGGAATAACCATGGGTTGTTATCCAAATAAGGTGCCAGAGTTTATTCCTGGAGATACATCATTGAGATTGCTCTGGTTGACTGCTACACATAGACAGGGCAAGAGGGAAATACGAGCCCCTACTCAGGATGGGTTCAAACCTCAGGTCCAGTTTGTAGGCTGACCCCAGAAACTCCATTTCTCACACTCTGGAGGGGGGGATCAGCCTGAAAACCTTGTTCTTTTTACTCCGGGTGCTGTATTGTGGCTGATATTATGAAGAGTGCAGACTGTGCATGCTGGTGTCTGTGTGTGTAGAGCGGGACAGGAAACATGAGAATAATGCCCTAAACAGGTTAGGTTAAAAGACAAGGAAATCTTTATTCTGTTAGGATGAACTTGCTATGGTTGCACACCCAGGCACTGCTGTCTGCATGTACCCAGCCAGCAGAGAATGGGCAGCTGGAAAGAAAATGAGTGAAGAATCTCCCYAGAGAGGAAGTTCTCCAGCTGTGATGAGTCAGTAGGTTTCACATCCTTTAGAGGTCTCTAGCAGATCATTCCCCATATCTGCAACAACAGGAGGCCCTACACAATGAGAGGAACCAGCCTTGCCTGTTGGTTCTGCRGACTCAGAAAAGGAAAAGCACGAATAGATGCTCCTCAGAAAACATTGAAGATATCTGYGTGATTAAATGATATCTGCTTGATACCTCTCCCTGGCACTGTGTCATGATCTGGTTAATCTAATGATTGTTAGAGATGCYTCTGCCCGAACTAAGGTGCAAATGAGACCATATGCCTGTCAATAGTATGGGTTTTATTTGATAGTAAATATGAGAGAGAAAGAGAGAGAGAAAAGAGAGAAAAAGCAAGAGAAATAAACAGAAAAGAGGTGGGGGGAACAGAGGGTGAGAGGATATAGACAAAATAAGGAAAATACCACCATCTGTGAATCCCACCAGCACCCTGATGATCCTCTCTAGTGGTCTTCTTGGTGGTGATGGTCCCTCCGCAAAGCATAGAATCCCATGGGTAAATATATGCTCAAGGCCAGGTAGGAAAAAACCCAGGCATCTCCCTGGTGGGTGRGGGAGTTTGCCATTGTCTCTTACAACAGGCTCTGGATTTGTTGAATCATGTAGTCCTGTGGTGCAAGGCCTCAAGAATGATTCTGGGGGGCACTTTGGGTGGTCTTTGATAGATTAAGGCACCCTCTCAGTTGCTCCTCACATGAATGTCCTGTGGATGTGGCCTGTGGCCTTGGGGGTCCCATAGCTGGTCCAGTTGGTGTAAAGGGAGGATGGGTGTTCACTACCTCTGAACAAAGATCACACCCAAAATCTCCTTCCCCCACYCCCCATTCTGGGGGAGTCTGTGTAAACTGGGCTTCTGTGRGCTRTGGTCTTCCCYRCCCCAARTCTAGCCAGGGAAGAATCTCTGCTGGGTTTGGRTCTCCTGTGGATGCTTTCCTTTCCCTCAGCCTTGTTTGTTTCTCCCTAGGCATGACTGAACAATAGAATCTTATTTGGCATCTTAATTTACAGTCCAAAGTTCTAGCCAGGTATCTTCAGGGAGTCTTCTTTGATTGTAGCTTCTTTATACAGTTTGTGTTATAATAGGCAAAACTTTATATCAATGTTTGAGGCATGAACTATTTCAGTCTCTGACACACTGGAGCAAGCTAATAAACTGCCTTTCCCTTCCAAACACCCAAGTTACATGTTGGGAATATCTGTGGCCCCAGACATGCCCTGAGGTTGTCTAGGGTGGTGCTTGTTGGGCTAAGGGAGCACTGGAGGRAGCAATTTAACAGGTGAATCCAGCACTCAGGAGCTGGTGACCTGTCCAGATGGAGTCACCACGGAAAGGCAAACAGGTACTGCCCCAGTCACTGGGCAATGTGCAATAAATGGTGGGTTTGGACAATATGGAATCATAGATTAGAATCACAGAATATCCTGAATTGGAAGGGACCCAGATGGATCATCAAGTCCATCTCCTAGCCCTTCAMAGGACCATTCCAAGAACCCCACCATGTGCCTGAGAGTGTTGTCCAAGCACTTCTCCAACTCTGGCAGGCTTCATGTTGTGACTACATCCTTGGGGAGCTTGGGACTAGGGACATCATCTCCATATTGCCTAAGGCTATGCAAGTCCAGAGACACATCTGATCACTGTAAATGGCTTTAAAACAAAATCCCAAGTAAATATGTAATCTGGATAATAAATTTGCTGAGTGGCAGATTAAGGTGTTGATGAGAAGTTACCCTTGTTCACTTTCCTCTGGACATAAACAAAGCCCATAAAAATGAATATCACCTTTGCTGCCCTTCCCACGTAATAGGTCATCTGAAGAGAAGAGGCTGGAACACCCTGTTTAGGCAATAGTTCTGATATTTATGTAAGTCATGGGAGCTGCAGTTTATCCTCTGCATTTATCCTCTATACCTCACACCCTGATGCTGGACACATTTCTAGCAGGTGTGAAGTGCTACATGATAAATCCCTCTGCTCTTTGCAGCTACAGGGGGAAATGAGTTGAAAATGGCTTGAAAATAAACCTCACCAAAGCTGAATGAATATATCTTCTCCAAGCTCTCACCTTCTGTGCCCCTCTGCTATCCCCTACTGRCATTGTGTAGGAAAAGGCACATCCATGCTGTGGCAATTGTTTTTATGCTTCCCTATATTTGCCATAAGAAYTGGTCCTGGAAAAACATTTTGCTTTGATTTTGTACAACCCACCCAGATTTGGCAGTTTATTTATAGAGAGGAAAGGGACGCGTGGAGACCTCCCTGGTGTCTCCAAGCTGAAAGAAGTATTTCATTATACTCCTATTATTTTCATGCTGAAATATTTTATCTAACTAAATTTTAACCAATCACAGAAAAACCTTCATCATTAAGAAGACCTGTTACAGCAAATGACAGCAATTCACTGCTGCTCACTTCTTTAACATCAAATGCAAGGTACAAATCTGACAAAACTCTTTTCTGCTGTATATGTCAGTGCATATGTATGTATGTACATATACATTCATATGTTGTGTAGAAATAGATATTTATGCATACAYTTAATCAGCACCCATTCGCCACGAGAGGGCAGGCAAAGAATATGAAAATCAGTTGTCCTGTGTGTTCCCTGCRCATGCCAATGAGCAAATTGTTCAGTGGCCAGAAAATATCACCACTGTTTTCTTTAGTAATCCACAATGAMTTTCTTATTAAAGAATCATAGAATAGTTTTGTTTTAAATGAACCAATTCATCTAGTTCATTCTCCCTGAAATGAGCAGGGACATCTTCACCTAAACCAGGTTGTTCAGAGCCCCGTACAGCCTGGCCTTGAACACTTACAGGGATGTGACAACCACAGCTTTTCTGAGCAACCCGTGCCAGTGTTTYACCACCCTTGTAAAAAAGGTTTTCCTAATATCTAATCYAAATRATCCATATTTTAATTTAAGACCATTACCCGGTTCTAGTGCAACAGATCCTACTAAAAWGTTTTTATCCTGAATCTCAACCCTTTCAACAATCTCATATGGCACAGTAAAATGGCTAATTTTTGTTTTGTTTATTTGTTTAGAAATTCTCTGCACTGAGAAACTTCCTCAGTGCTGTGGCTAAAACCTTTTTCATGGATGGCATGGATATTGGCACATGTGTGTCTGGAGAAAGAGAGAGGTCAGTGGGAGCTGTATGTCTCCCCACTTTTCGTAAGTTGGGTATTCACTGATGTTTGATAAAAGCACTAGTCCCTTATCAAGAATACCTTACCTGAGAGCTGAAAATGACTGAGATCTAAACGTAGCAAGGTTMTGAACCAGTTTGTCCATTCTCATAGTCCTGACTCCTGAGAAAACTCATTTCATTCATTAAGTTGAGAAGTGTGCTATCAGCAAGAGGGACCTTTTGAAAATGTCCAATGAGCAAAGAAGAGCTTCTTTTCACTCATAATATGCAGAGGATAAAAAAAAGGGTAATCTTGATGCCAAAGAGAAAATCCAAAGAAGCACACCCCTTAATGGAGGAGAGGCTTATGACATGGCATAGACAGACCTAGATGGGTCATGAGATCTGTAAGGATCATTGTTTAAAAGACAGTACCTTTGACCTAAGGAGGAAAAGGTCACAGTCTAACCTCAGAAGCTGCGTYCCAATTTCTTAACAAAGATCTTTACATTTGTGTATGACAATATGCTTTATAGGGGTACTGAGGCTCTTGACAGAGGAACCCTGTTCAGGGCTTTGCTCAGTGGGGTGAYGGATGTCAGTCCCTCAAAACAATAACAGAATGGCAGAATCCCTTCTCATATTTGTAATACATCCAGAGATACCATCCCCAACTGGCTTCTCTCAAGGAATTGATATATCCAACCCAGGCTGAAAAGCTGGTACTTGCAGCAGCAGGAGGTACCCCCACAACCAGCAAAAAAAATCTCTGCATTGTCTACATCCTGACTGCAAGAGGGACTTATTGCCCTTAATTTTGAACCTGTGTCTGTGTTAGTCACTGACCACTCCCTTTTTCACAGGAGAAAGCTCCTTGTGAGTGACTCATCTGCTGGAGAATGAGATGAATCACAAGCAARAAGGGCTTTTATTTCCCTCCAGGAGCTGTRGAGGATATCAAAATCAGTGGCTCCTTTGATAGATACCTAGATGTATCTATCTTTGATGTCTATCTTTGATCAGGGATATGACGTRTTTTTCACCTATGACATCATTCTGGGCTTGCAAATTTCTATAAGAAAAAGGAGACTAGGAGTTTACTCAGCTTTTCAAAGCTTTTCAAAGCTGCTGCCATCACTTCTACCTGTCAGAGCTGGTGAYACATGTTTATTTGTGCKTCTGTGTTCCCCATATTTCACCATTCCAGTGCACTAAACTTCCTAGTGGAAAAGTAGCCTGTGCACTAGCTCTGAAGTTTTTGCTGATACATCCCCCTCTAAAATCTAGAAGATGCTCAGCAGCAAAATAGGTTTCCGTGTTTGGAGAAATCAGATAGATGAGCTGGATTATTTCCTTAAGATTGTTGCCCTATGTCTGCTTTCTCAGTCCACTGAAATAATGTTCTCCTATGTCTCCCAATGTATCCCCAGCTTAATTCTTTGGTCCAAAGGGGTTGTTAGATGGTGCAGATATTTTTCTCCTTCTGCAGTATGTTCCAAATGAAGCACTGCACACAGGGACTCTCATGAAGGACTGTCTGCACAGCAAGGACCATGCTCAGGGTTTAAGTCAGGGTTTCAATCCATTTCCTTTGTGGAAAATAATTCCAAAATATGTCATTGGGGGTGGAAGTTATACTATTCAAGAAAAGCTAACACATTGTGCAGGAAGCAGAGACATTTTGGAAATAACACACCTGTGAGCTATAAAAAATATGATGACATAGTGATGGAACAAAGGCTTGTTATGGGAAAGATCAAAGTGTTTAAGGAACATGACAAAAACAGAGCATTTCTAACCAATTTATTCTCTCCCTAGGATTATGATTGCAAACTCCTTTTCTTTTCAGTGCTTGCCTAAAACAAACAACATAGAAGGGGCAAAATCACTCTCAACTGAGGT
Organism: Malurus melanocephalus; assembly: GCF_030028575.1. Classification (NCBI taxonomy): domain Eukaryota; kingdom Metazoa; phylum Chordata; class Aves; order Passeriformes; family Maluridae; genus Malurus; species Malurus melanocephalus. Next base: position 365,249 of record NW_026623530.1, read on the forward strand.
GAAATCCATCTCTCCATAATGGGAAAATTACCTGTGTCAGCTTCAGGGCCTTGTACATAGAATGCCAGTAATCATTTCACTATAGCTTCTCTCCAGCCAAAGTAAAGAAGTGGAAAGAAGGGGCAATAAAAAGGGAAAATTGATTATTTCAATGGTGGTTGATAGCTTAAACTGATTTTCATATGGTCTGAGTTAATACCAGGGACTGAAAATGCCAGATATGAATTACATTCATTCCCCTACCCTAAAGAAGACCAAGAGAATGAAGATTGGATGATATTGCACACTTTAAACAGAGCAGGAGATTTAGAGTGAAACATTATCTTTAATCCCATTAGCACAGACAAGAGAGGAAACTTCTTKTTTGGTACCACCTGATTCATAGATCTTCCTGCTATTGCAGTGGTAGAGCAGAGATGTATTTACAAGAGAAACCATGTCAGTCTAATTTGGTTTGCATTTCRAGATTAACCAGATTAGTCCCATGGAGCAGTTTCCTGATAAAGCTTTGTGATGTTCAAACACAGGCTAGAAGATATCACTGGAGGTGGTGGTGGGCAGACAGCAGTGGACAGAAACACCTGAAATCTGGGTTGGATGAAGGCTGCCTCCAACCATCTGAGCTGGCAGGGCAARTGCAAGCGAGGCAGGAGCTCTCTGTCCTTATTTCCATCTTCTCAAGATGTTCACCTGGCAACTCTGCTTGCAAGCTCTTCCTCTAAGCCTTGCTGGGCAAAGGTGTACATCTGATGTCTGTAGGGGAAGGAAAATACAACCTGAGGGCCCTGTAGACAGTTTTGGCCGCTTAATATTCAAACACAAATTCCATTTGCTCCATTTCAACCCCCCTAAAAATTATGTGATTCTGCAGCTACTGTGATATGAGTTTACTTGTCTGGGAGTTTTGCCTGCATGTTTTTCCTCTTCCTTTTCCCTTACTGCCTCACTGTTGCATGCCTCAACAAACTCTGCATCTGGGGAAATGCTCCCCTTCCCCACTTACTTCTGTTATCTTCTGTGGTCTCTCAGTCTGCAGAAGGTCCTTATCRTCAAAACCACCTCATCTTTATCCTGTAGTAGTGTCTACTTACACCAGGACTTTCTCAATATCTGCCCCTCCAAGTGATGTACAACATTCCTAAGCACTCCACAAATCTCTCGAGCACTGTTATGTGAATTTGGCTTTCTTGCTCAATTTTCTGGCATTGTCTGCCTGGGCATCAAGCAGTGCCTGGGTACCCTGTCACCTAAGAGTGGTAAGATGAACCAGGGCTATGTGCAGGACTATGCTCATCCTTCCAATCACTGATTCACGACATGAGCACAGCTGACTGCTTCATAGCTGTCTGTATCTGGCTGGGTGAGTGTGAAGTGTCCCAGGAGAACCAGCTATGCATTTTTTTACCCTGCTTTTGGGATGAATTTCACAGCTACTTGGATCACTTGGGTCRCTGACTTGGAGCTAGCTAAGATATGTCTCTTTTGCAGTGGTACATGGAGTTGTCCCATCTTACAAGGCCAGTGGTGAGGGGGACCTGAGGAAGATTATGGCTGAGACCAGAGGGGATTGAGCCAAGCCTAGCCCAGGGAGATGCCAAGAGCAGCTTCTTCTTCAAGTTCAGCTGAAGGCGCAGTACCCAAGACCTGCAGGCACCATATGATGAGACCAGTATGGGACAGGAATCACAGCTGACCAGGACAACTTCCCTGCTCTGCTCACCATCACCATCAGCATCAAGACAGGCCAAAATCCCAGCATGTGATGCATCATCACCTTTGCAGTGTGAAGCTTCTCTCAACACCATCAGTTACAGGAAAATGGGGCCAGAACAAAGCTTTTGGACATCTTGTTCCGCTTGTATTTTTTTTTTATTTTTTAAAAAGAACAAGCTATAGTTGTAGCAGGAAGAAATGGAGCATAAATATCAAACTTTGTTTAGCTAGAACTATAGTTTATAATTAGAGTTGGGCATTCTGTTGACATGATAGAACCTATTTTACGTGTGAGGTGAGCAAATGGTCATCCTCTGATCTTTTTCAAGTGATTAAAATGGGCTAACATCAGTTCAAGATGTGATGACAGTGATGTCTTGGAGCATCTCAGCAGATGGGAATTTTGCTTTTTCTTTATGTGCTTCTGCTCATCTTCATGCCAACCAAGCCTGTTCACCACTCCCTTGAAAGAGTGGGAATACTGTGAGATTTGGAGGGGGAGAAGATTGGTGAGGATTGACTTTGTGTGACCAGTACTGATCTGTGGTATTTTTATTTTGCAGTGGCATTTGCTGGTTGCCTCATCCTTCTGCCCTAGTACAGAAGAACGTAGGATTTGTGCATGGCAGGTACAAGCAGGAATTATTGCAGAACTGGTGGTTGTAAGCAGTTTTGGAGGCAAGATCCTTACAAGCCTGCAGGGTCTGTGTCCCTCCTAGAGTCCCTGGGTTCTTTCATGGGGTATGCATGGGTATGTTAATGCTGTTGGATAACCTGGCTCCTCACATCAACCACACTGAGGGTTAACTCTCCCATGGGCACTCTTCCCCACCGAACCAGATTGTTCCTTCAGGGCCTAGATCAGATTAGACTGCTTCTGCTCTGCACAATCCTCCTCCACTATTCTCGGGCAGCTTTGCACGCTTCCCCCACTTTATTCAGGGCATTCTGAAAGAAAGTGAAACARTGATCTCAGGGCTTTGGGGTCACCATCTAGAGGTAGATGATTCCGTGTTAAACACCTGGACATTAGCTTGTCTGACTTGTCTTAGAGAAGGGCAAAGTTTGTGTGGAGAGATATCTTTAGTGGGAGGGATTTAACTTAAAAAGCCATCTGAACTCAGGTATCACTGTGAATAAACCATAGCTCCCCTCAAGTTTCTGCATCCCACACACCAGAAATGGAGTCTAACAASAGCAGCATCTGTGGAAATAATTTCTTCTGCTATCATATATGTTTGAAATTTCCTGTTGGGAGACTTCTTGTGCTTTCTGTGATGTAGTGTTTTTCCTCTTGGCTAGCTATGCACACCTGGGAAATGCAATTGGACCTCCATCTCTAGGCAGCAGGTCCACAGTCATCCTCCAGACTTGGCTGCTGTGACATCAAGTTTGCCATCAGGTCCAGGWGTGGTGACAAGAAAGTATAAAATATATCCTTGTTCCTTGGTGAATTCCSTTGGTCAGGTTCATCCAAATAAACTAGTGTGAGCTATGAGGTGAGTTTTGTCCCATAATAATAATAGTAACAACAATAACAATAATAATGATAAATTATTATCATAATAACAAATGACAATAACAATAGCAATGACAACAATAACAATAATAATGACAAATATGCATGTACAGCTATGCCTGTACACAAGAAATAGCCAGTGCAGTAATAAAACCATTATTGTTTACTTTGTTACCATTATATACATGTTACTATTAATTTGATTAGTCTTGTCACAAACTTATTGCAATAGTAGTATATTTACTGAGATATTTAACAAACCATATCTTTCACATCCCTAGATGTTTTCATCTTCAATCTCTGGGTATGGTGCAGGTCTGAAGTAACTCTAACTCACAGGAGCTGGTGTGCTACAGCAAAAAACCTGTCACAGAGAAGCAAATACTGGAGCCTGCAAGTGTTTAGCAGAATTCACAAAACTGCTTGGCACATGGTATAAAAAAATGTAGCTTTTATCTGATTTTAATAAGTGGATCCATGGAAGCAGGACAGAATTGTGCTGTCCAGGAGAAGGGAACTAGCACCTCATTTTTTTTAGGTGAAAATTCTTGGCCATTGTTGCATATTCAAGTGCAAAAGGGAAAAAACACATGATGCTGAAGGCAAACCTCTCCTCTGAAGGAGATCACTCAGTTGAGATGCCCTYGTACACACAGGGGAGAAGGTGGGAGACTTGCAGTTGTTCCTGGGATGTTTTCTTTGATCCCTGGTGCCTGTGGGAGCTCCCCAGTTGGGTGGCCCAGGGGAGGTCTTATCCYGGCTGATAAAGCCAAGACTCAGTTTGGTCATAAGACATGCACTGAGGAGCTGGCAAAACCCTGTCAGAGGTTTACAGTGCTGCACATGARCATGCAGAGCCAGCCAACATCTGCCCAGGTACCAGGGCATGTTTAAGCAGAAGACAGCACAAAGTGCAATTCCCCCACCAACTTACATGAAAGTGTTGCATCTGAGATCAAAGGGAGCTTCACACCCAAAGTAAAGAAAGCAAATTTCATCCCACTGCCCTTTTTAGAAGATGTTTACTTTATTACCTGTTCAAGCATTAAATTGAATTTGTCCTTTCCCCAAGGGTGTGTTTGGCCATCCCACTGCTGTGCCATGGAGACAAACCTGAACTGTTGGGATACCAGAGTCTGCTCCCCCTACTCCCTATACCCTTTTCCCACAGACCCCATCCTGCATGGATTTGAAATGTAAGGTTTGCAGCCAGCTCAATTTACCCTGATTTACCCCAGTCCCTGAGAATCTCCAGGCTGACAGCTTTGGGACAGGCACAGATGACTTCAGAGACAGGCACGTGTCCCCAAAGCCTACGAAGGGGATTTTTTTGTTATTCACAGACTGTTTCATGTGTTAATATGAGAGGAGTGTAATTACCAGCTAAGAAACTGCATGAAATAAGTCTGGGCTGAATGAACAAAATGGAAAATAAAAAAAGGTGCAGAGGACACACACATTTTAAAACWATYACGGARGTATKTATTCMYRTGCTYKKGRGAGCCTGGGAATATATAAGAGMTCRTGACTGCAAAGGAATGAATKCAAGGACCAGTCTATGGGGAGTATTTTTTTTTTTCCCTGTGACTTCAAACTTCTCTMGGAGCTCACAGAGTTTTAGTCAGCTGGCATGCAACAGAGGTACGACTTCCCCAAGGAAACTCTTCCTCAGCTTGCACTGGAAAGGCTGCTGGGAGAGTCGGGGAAGGAAAAGGCTGCAAGCAGAGACGAAACCTCCTCCTCCTCCAGCCACAGAGCAGGTACGTGGAGATGTGTGTGAACCTGGGAGCTGCTGGAAAGTTGAGCTTTCAGCTGCGGGAGAGACGAGGGCTCTGGTGACTTTGAGCTGCAGCCTTTAAAACTAACACAGATGAGGAAGGTACTGTATAAATAAAAGGTACTGTGTTTATGAATAGGCTGAGGAACTGGCTAAACACGCTGTGTAGATGGCTCTGTCCACCCAGTTGTATATTTAATCTATCAGGRACTTGCACTGCAGTGAGTTAGATCATTTACATTAAAGAGGCACCGGTTAGTTTATATCAATATAGTTTCATAGGCTGTCTTTGTTATTATTCTCCCTTGTTTGCAGGAATAGAAGACGGGGAGACAGTTTTTTCTTTCTTCACAGGACTTCAATCTATTTATGGTATTACTGCATTATAACGTTGTGATCCAGGAGTGCTGCAGAGATCAGCATTGTACACTGATTAAATGCCACTCACTGAGCTTTCTGACGCTGAATCCTAATATAGCCTTGGGCAAATCACACAGTCCCTGGGTAAAACAGGCAAAATGCTGTTTGGTTTGTCTACTCTTCTTCCTATCACTGCTGTCATTGAGCTCTCCCTGCTGGAGCACAAGGTGTGAGATGRGAGGGTTATTTTGCTGCTCTTAAGATCCTGACARCTTGAATGTCACCTTGGGTGAGCRATGATTTACTGAGAGGGCTTTGCTGTGTCTGAACTGTTATCGTGAGAATGAATGTTTAGGCAATATTTGGAACAAATAAAGTTTTAGAAAAGCCTAGTTTATATAAAAGTTACAGTAAATTTTCTAAGGTTAAGCCATGTTGTAATTTGGATAAAAGTATTTTTGATAAAAGACAGATATGCTTCCCCTAAATAGAAGCAATAATTTGGTTTTGCACAACAGTGATAATTTGGGATTTTTACTAAGATGGAATAATTTAAACTTTAAATTATAATACTCTAAAATGTTGGCATCCTATAGTCTTCAAGAACAAAAATTTACAATCAGTCATCTGTTTTTAAAGCAGATGGTCTTAGTGATTGTATGAGTGCTTGACCTTTTACTAACAAAATGATGTATGGATTCAAGGTGGGATATCAATGTCATGTAAAAAAAAAATCTGCCAGAAATAATTTTCCTCACCTCATTTTGTCTCCTTCTGGATCTTATGAAATAAGTACACCTTTTCCCAAACAAATACTGACCTCATTGCCTATTAAAAAAATACTGAATTAACAGCATGTTTTATAAACTGGTGAAAAAATRTTCTGGTTTGGTTCCTGAATCTGAATTTTGTTCTCCAGGGAGAATATTTCATGGTTAGATAGTTTAATCTGAAAATCCCAGTACATGTCACTTTTGGCTGATGTAAAAGTTTTTGTTTTCTCATCTCCCTTTGTGTGTCTTTGCCTATGCCCTCACTAACAAATTCAGTTCTTGTTCATTTACACTTTCTTTCTCGAAGAGAGTAGTAGGAAAAAGGGTGAATAAAGCAGGGAAACTTGCTAAAACCTCCGTTAATTGAAAATATTAATTTTTTGTGGTGAAATGCGGTTGGCTGAACACCTGATAAAGCTTCACATGGAGAGAGGACAGAAAGAGAAGGAAGAAATGCAGAAGCTTCAAAAGACAGGAGAAAGGGCTTATTGGGTTTACAAGAGATGGAGGGGTCTCTATTTTGGTATGTGGGCTTGACACCAGAAAGACTGGGGGCTGCATCTGCCTGTGAGATGCCAAGCACAGTGCAGATTGCAGGAGCGAAGTAAACCAGGAGAAGCAGCTTCTGGAGATGTTGTAGAGTGACAGGAGCTGGAGTTGTGCCTCTTCTCAAAGCCTGTGGCTGAGGATGCCATTGGCTATTTATTTTTCAAAAGGATTCATGTTAATGCCTCCAGATCCCCTGTGGGATGAATCACCAGGGAATTATTCCAGCCAAAAGGGAGCAAGACTTGTCCCACTCCTGCCTTTACAGTTCAGACTCACTTTCTAAGTCAGGAACTTGTTTCATTTACTCCTCTGGTGAATTTAGTTCATAGAGTTTGACACAGGACTCAACCAAAAACAGTGCCTTAGAAAGCAGCAGTGTTATGGATGGACAGATGCCAAAAAGTCTGGTGGCTTGAGACACAAAATCATCAAGACATTTTCTGGTTTCTCTGAAACTTTTGGGAACCTGCAGCAGTTTACAGACTGACTGGTGAGAGCCAGAAGCTAGGATTTGCTTATCCTCTTGCTCTGGATCATGCTGGGGAAAGGGTTTGGAGTAGAGGTCTGATGAGATACCCCTCGCTTCACATGACAGAGGGTGAAATTCAGCTGACATCAACAGAAACTGAGTAGGAAGTGACTGCTGAGACACCACTGGAAAATCAGCACTTCACAGAGTTGCAGGTGGAAACCTTTGGCATCATTGAGATGAGACTGCCCTTGCTATTTTGCGGGCAAACATCTTGATTCTCCAATCTGTGTGATGGAGATGAGGCTGACAAGGGCTCTGAACAGTCTGGTCTCATGGAAGGTGTCCCTGCCTGTGGCAGAGGGGTTGGATCATCTTCAAGGTTCCTTTCAAATTGGACCATTCTGTGTTTCTATAACCCAGTCTCTGACTGATGCAAGGGACACTTGCCCTGCAGATGTGTCTTTTTCAACACTACTTTGAGGTATAAAGTGCTCAGTAGTCCAAAGCACAAAAATATTGAAAATTTGGGAAATCAGCAAAATGCCTCAGTCTTTGAAACTGTTTGCTGCCAGATGCCCTTTGGGAAAGGACAAAGATGGCAAGGACAGCACTGATCTTTCCCAGCACAGCTGGTGTCCTCCCAGAGTGTCGTTTTAATGAAGCAAATCCCTGAGCAGTAGAATCAATGCAYGMCCTTCCCTCCTGCTTTGGCATTTGTTTCTGTCCAAGCTCTTCTTCACAGTTCAGCTGGCACAGCTGCCTGGTCACTCAGTAAAACAGCCTGAGGAACAGAGCTGGCCTTTTCAAAAGCATAAYCACAAAACCTCTGCTATTTTTATCCCTGTAAATCCAAACTTCCTAAAGYGTGCTGAACACCCAGGTGTAGAAAAATTGGAAGCTGCCATCATCCTGGGCACTTGCTACTCTTAATTAGAGACATGATGTTTGTACTCCCAATCAGATCAAAATATCATATTTTAAAAAAGGTGTTTATTATTCTTGGAGACCTCAAATATTTGAGGTTTACCTTGCAAAGGTGTCTGTGCTTTTTGAGTGTTATTGCACACTGCTGACAAGAYGAACTCTAAACCCAGAGCATCTAAAGGGCATTTAAATCTCCAGATGTCACAGTGGTCCCCAGTTTCTTCATGAGTTTACTGCTTACCCCAAGGGGATAGCAGAGGGAGACCTTGACTCCAAGGAACATGCCAAAGGGATCAAGTGAAAAACAGCACTGCAAAGGGAAGCTCAAGACATGATGTGCTGGGGAGAAGGTGAYCAAAACTAATCTGATGACACCCCAGTCAAGGGGAATTGTCTGARGTTGTGATATTCTCACTGGCAGACAGCTGTTCTGAGAATTTAATGTGTATTTTTCTATCCTTTGCACCAAATCATGCCCCCTCTTGTCACCTTGTCATAGTATTTTTATAACTGGACAAGTGACCTGGTCTAGGGAAAGGTCTCCATGCCCATGGCAGSGGGGCTGGAACTAGGTGAACTTAAAGGTCCTTTCTAATCCAAACTGTTCTGGGATTTTATAATTCTGTGATTTGTACCTCTCATTTCAAGATGCATTACCAAGCAAACTAAGAGCTCACCTCTTTGCTGTATTATTTCAGCCATGCGAAAAGTATGTTATGGCAGTTTGGGCTTGTGTCTGTGGGAGAAAAAAACAGGGAAATCTATGGAGAAGTGGGTTTTCCTGAAGCAGAACTTAATTAGCAAAAAGAAGTGAGGAAACCAGCTACTCCAGCTGTAGAGGGCAGCACAAAATAATAAATAAAAAGCTGAACTTGCGGAAATTTTAAATCATCTTCTGCATGACAAAAGCAATGGGAATTCTTCCCAGAGATCCAGTGTATTCTGCACTATGTACTTACAGCCAAAAATTTAGCAGCTCACCTGAAAATGCCTTTATTGAGGTCTCTAATTCTTGCCTCATGCCGTGAAAAGCCATCAAGTGTGTTATAGCCAACAACGGACCCCATCCTGCCAGCAGACTGTAGTCACACTCATTAGTGGGATGACTGCAAAGAGAAATAAAGTTATTCCTTCCAGGACAAGTTTCCCCATTCTGGGGTTTATATTTATCAGCCATGAATTTTAAACATTTATTCCTCGAGCACTATTTCCCTAAAGATGCAGAGAGAGATTTAGGTGCAGGAGGCGACAACCCTCTAGGAATGYAACTCGCAGACACAAAACCCCAAAGTAAACACACTGTCATGCCCCACGCACGCAGCCAAACAATGGCATTGCCAATAAGTTACTTATTCTCCTGAGCAAACCCACAGCCCGATCCTGACAGTTCCTCTGGCAAAAAATCCCCCTGTTTCTCAATGCCTGCCCCAAGGAAGGGCTTCAGGATGTCGCACAGTAGCCGACTGCGTCTGGAGCACAGCGGTGGCTAGGACCCAGCAAGAGCCCAGAGARGAGTGGGGAGGAAGACAAGCAACTTAATTGAAAGCAGACACTGTCCCAAATAAGGTTATTTCCCTGAAAATGTCGTCATTCTGAAGTTACGAGTGAGTSTCTCAGTGTCCTGAATGGGTGAACATGAAGCTGAAGAATACTTGTATCGATACCAGGACTGAATCAATTTTGAAGAGCTGGATATGCTTTTTTAAGCGATGACAAGCGGTGTTTGGGAAGGCAAGAGACCCTTGAAACAAGGTAAACGTGAAATAGTAATTCTTTTTTACCACAGAAAGCTCTAACTTAACAGGAAAGAGTCTTGTGTGAAAAAGGATCAGACCCTGGGGAGTTKGATTTGTGTTCTGTGTGTTCTCTTGTATTTAACTTTCTTTGGCACAGGAGAGGGTCTCTGATAACTGACTAAGCAGAAATAAAAATGACATTTGGGGGAAATTTGGAAAGTGCTGCTTTTATGAGCTGCAAACAACATATATGAAGCAGTTTCAGGATTAATATTGTGATAGAGATGGARGCAAACATTCTTCTAAAGTGGAGGATTAAATAATTATTATTCCATGGTTTGAAATGTCTTGGGGCAAATTACTTGTCTTCCCTGCCCTCCTATTTGTCAAATGGACATGGTTAGGGTACCTTGCTTTTTTCTAGAATTTTTTGACCAACTTACTAATACTCCTTGCGGGTGACATTGATGGAAATCACCTGTATTTTTTGGCTGTGGCTGGCACTGGGTGATTTTGAAGTACYGTGATGGAAAGCTATGGCTTTAAATAGGGCTCAGAGCTCAATCCTGCTCTGGATTATGCTGGGATTTCTATAACAGCTGCCAGTAGGAACAAACTGGCACTGATCATGAAGCTGCTTCTACTCTGGAAAAGCCTCAGAGCAATAAAGTCTCCTTTAAGTGGAGTTGTTGCTACTGCTGCTCCCAAACTGGTTTTGTAAGCTGTGGATAGAGAGATCAGTGCCAGCAGGAAGGGTTTATTACCAGAAGTTGTCCCCTCTCACACCAAGGGATTTGATGTAAGCTCTGAGTTTGGCACTGGGAGAGGTTGGGGGATACTGAGACCTGTCCAGAGGGTAGAAAGGAGGGGGRTGCACTGCTGTGTCACACAAGGGGTTGCTGAGAAGGGTCTGAAAGTTGTTCAGAGAAAAGCTAGGCAGGAAAAGCTCCTCAACTGGACAGCTGAACTGAAAACTACCCTGGGAAGGGAATCTCCATGAGCAAGGAGGTTGGGCTGTACCATGATGGGTCAAGAGAAAGTAGCTTCAGGTTGTGCCAGGGGAGGTTCARTTTGGATATTAGGAAAAATTCCTTYACCACAATGGTTGGTAAGCCCTGGCASAGSCTGCCCAGGGCAGTGGTGGAGTCCCCATCCYTGCAGGGATTTAACAGACACRTGGATGTGRCACTTGAGGACATGGGATAGTGGTGGCCTTGGCMGTGCTGGGRGAACAGTTAGAGTTGATGGTCAAAGAGGGCTTTTCCAAATGAAATTATTCTGTGAGGACAGAGTCCATGTGATCTTAATGCTAGAAGAGACCACTATGTCCTTGATGAACTTCAGGGTGTGACARCCACCTTAGAAACACCTTGAGGGACAGCATCCTTGCTTACTGYACATCTGCCTTACAGAGCAAACCATTAAATGATTTGTTCTTTGTTCAAATACATTGATTTCCCAGTAGCTTTATAAACCCAGAATTAAGGAGTTTTCCAAATATGTTAAGACCCTGGATTGTGTCAGGTCTATTATTTAAGAAGCAGAGAGACCTTTTTTTTGCACTGACAGTGTGACAAGGGAAGACATTGCAGAGCATATCAGCCATGTGCTGTCCCTCAGGGTGGTGCCCTGTTGTGGGTAATATCCTCAGCTTAATTCATTGTGTCTGAACAGAAAGGATTTCCCTTTGAGGGCTCAGAGAGAAGCCTTAAAATCATTGGTGTATTTGCCTTTTATCTCCACCTCAGCAAACTAATACTAAAGTCATAAAACTAGTTTTCTTCTCCATAGAGGAAGTCCCAACTGCTCTATACATGGGGAGTGAAGAACAGAGGGGTACAACAGAAACATTATAGATGGTGACATCAKCAGTTCCTCCTTCCATAGGATGATTTCAGCATATTTTGCAAATATTGATTCAAAGGTAGAAATTTGACATCCTTGGTCTGGTTTTAAAGGGAAGGAACACACTTCCATTCCCATTACTGAAATGACCAAAATGTACCCTAGCTCTTTCACATTGAGATCACAGATCTTCATCCATCACTGGGGATTTTTTTTTATTTTTTTTTTTGTGAAATGGAAGGAATATGCAAACTATTAGAGAGTAGCTGTCATCTAATCCTTCCCAGTTTCTCTGTTCTTGGTACACAGCTCTGTTCTCTGGTCAGGAAGGGGAGAAATGGGCAGATTCCCATCAGGAACTTGTTGGCTGTTGAGTCACTGTCTGTGCTGTGAAGGGCCATCAGCTGCATCCATCAAAGTGATTAAGCAGAGGGATCTCCACTGACTGGGAATGATGCCATCTCTTCTGTGTCCAACTCTTTGATGCTCTGGGTGGAAGCCACTGAGCAACAGTTCATTGATGCCAGTGGTTTGTGCAAGGGATTGGGGTTGCATGTGGAGCTGTTTGAAGCAGGAATGTTTGCCCTTGGCTTTGGTTCCATTTCCCCCATTGTCCCAGTGCTGTTTGCTCCTTTTGCAGTTCTGTGCTCTTTTATGGAGTGCTTTCCAAAAAAACCAATCTCTTTCAAATTCTCTGTTTCACACAAATCCATTCTATTTTACATCCATCTCTTYGTAAGACATCTGTCCTTGTCCATGGCAGAGGGATTGCACAAGGTGAACTTTTAAAGATCCCTTCCAACCCAAGCCTGAGGAAGTTCAAGAAACATTTGGACAATACCTTGGACACAGGGTGTGACTCTTGGGGATGGTGCTCTACAGGGCCAGTAGTTCAACTCGATGATCCTTGTAGGTTTCTTCCAATTTGACRTATTCTGTGATTCTGTGTGTGATCTCCTGTCAAATATATTCAAAAGTCTGCCCATTTCTAGAATGTGTAAAATGAAAAATCTCAGACCACTCCTTAAACTGTTTTAAGCTAAACTGCATTAGCTCAACAAGGATATACATGTAAAAGCTCTTTGACACTTCAGGATAAGAGGAGTAGAAAATGTTGTGGATGGAAATGAAAACATTCCCACTTCTGRTTGTTTCTGAGCAGCATCCATTCGCTTTGCTTAGGACTTGACACCCCAAAACTTCAGCCCAGTTGAAAGCACCTGATCTATGTCTAAGGGGAGTGTGAAAGTTACTCAGTCTTCAGTGGTTTTCTTTCTCCATGATGCCAGACACTGTGCCCAGCCAGAACATCTGGACTTTGTCGAATGGCCTTGATATAATTTAGGCAGCAACTGAAGCTACAATGGGGAAAACCCATGAAATGCTTTGGACCTTCTTTTCAAGTCCTCATATAAATCCCTTTYCCCATCAGGTTGAAAGGGATGCAGAGCTACACAGGTGGGTCACAAGTGTTGTTTGCTCAAGATTGGTTAATTTATTGCATTGCTTGTGTCCTTCTCTGTTAGATGCTTCTGTCCATCTCTCATGTTAGATGCTTTTGCATGTGTTGACCTGTGTCCCATTTGAAGTGTAACCATAATTATTTTTACCCACAGAGCCATGAAACTGTACATCATCTTCTTCCTGGCAGTGGTGAACAAAGAAACCTCAAGCTATCAGCCCCCAGAGGGGACATCCTGTGAAATGGTAAGGCTGTCTCTCTACTTAGGCTTGAGATGCTAAAGGAGATTGGGACCCCTGTGTTACAGGCACTGCACAAGCAGCTACAGGTTCTGAGAATGGAATCCCCAGGAGCAGGATCCCTGTGATGGCTGATGTGGGATTTGCAGGGTTAGGGGATGCTTAGCCTTTTTTTTCTATGAGGGAGCTGGTTAAAAGAAATTTGACTTGATTTCCCTAAGATTACACACGATTTCTGTGGCTGAGACAGAGAAAGAACTTGGACTTAAAACAAACTCCCTTATATCAGTTGTTATTTGTGCTTTAATGAAAGCATCTTCTGTGGAATACTTCTATACCAGCAATTTTGTAACAGCAGGTAGACTGACCTCTGCCAGGGAAGTTGTACCTGACTTCTGCTGGAGGGAAGGGAGATGACAATGACTCTTGCTCCAGTACAAAATTTGCTTCTTGAATTTTGCAACCACCTGGTACAATATTATAAATGTTATCCATGGCTGAACTTTCTCCCTTTCCTCTCCAAGTGCTTCTGACTGTACCAGGATGTTTAAAAATACTTTTCCCCCTCCCCCTGAACACTGAAGCTCTTCTGCACAAATCCTCAAGAATTTCCAAAATAGGGAAAAGCAATTTGCTAGCTGTACACATCTCCCTTGTGAGATTCATTCCATTCCTACCCACCCTGCCATACTGCTGAACTTACTGAATTCCAGAGAAATTAGGACCTAATATATATAAAAAGATCTTGGGAAGGTGACTGGGTAGCTCAGTTCCTGGCTGGAGGGGGAGCATGGATGAAGCCACTGTAAACAGGACAGGCCAGGTCCCTTGTATCACAGTCWCATGAAGGTTGGGTGAGACACGCAATAATCCAAGCAGTTTCSTCCCATTTCTTGATGGGTCACAAACCAGGCTGATTGCTGAGAAGTAAACACATGCTTGCTTGCACTACTCCACTCTAAACTGCTTTCATCAAGCCAACAGCACAACTATGCTGGGATAAAATCTGCCCTGACAGAAAACACGCTGCAGTGAGGGGCCAGGATGCTCACCTGGTGTAAATCAACATCTCAGCATTGCTCATGTCCATGCTGATTGCCTTCCTTCACTGGGCATTTGTTGTGGATCTAAACACAGCTTAAAGAAAGAATTAGCTACTGGATTAGCTGATTAACTGTCCATTGACAGTCCTGCATTACATCACAGCCTCACTGCTTTGTACGGCACTTTCCCTGTGGGGACACCTTTGAGAATAGCAGAGGCTCAGAAATGGAAATTTTGATCCCAAATCTCATGAGTCAGAAACCTGTGCTGCTCTCTGAGTCACCGCCAGTGCTTCTGCTGTTGAASTAAACTTTCATAAAAGAGGTTTTAGGAAGCAAGCAGTCCCTACCAGACCCCTGACAAGGTGCTGAACTGCATTGATTGTACCAGTTACAGCACATCTCTCAGTTTGTGAGACAACAAGGCACGGGTCAAATGTCAGGATGTTCTTCCTAACTCACTTTGTTTTCCAAACTTAGACGAAACTTCAACTAGATGATGCTTTACCTCCCAAAGGAAAATGATTTTGCTATTTCATGTTAATTGGCAAAGGAGATTTCAAACAATTTATAAAAGGGAAGGGATTTTAGGAAATTCTATTTTACTTTGAATTGAGGGGATGCAAGGACAGATGCRTAACCAGGTGTCATAGGTCAGCTGATGTGTGGTACCTTGGCACAATGCTAAAGTTTTGCTGTGCAGCTGAGCCTCCACCTGTGCAGCTCTTCTAAGAGTGATCAGTGACACCACGCAAGTGAAGGTCAGTGACAARTGGGTCCAGTCCAGATTCTTGGTTTAAATGTTCATGAATTGATAAAGGAGAACTCAAGGGCAGACTTGAGTCCAACTCCATTTTGTGGGGCTCTTACCAAAGTGAGTGACAGATTCCACCCAGTACTGAACAGAGAAGAGCTGGGGTCAGAAACCAATTGATGCACATCTTTTGAACTGTTGGGTCTTTTTTTTTTTTTTTTTTTTTTTTTTTTTTTTTGCCAGTGTCTTAATGGTACCAAATAGTCCTCACCCTGCAGTATTTCTTGACAATGGACTTGAAGCAAACCGACTGCAGCACTGGCAGAGATCATGAAGTCAGAACACGAGACTGACAAAAACCTCTTTCCCAGTCTCAGGCTACCAACCCATTGCACTAAGGGGTGAGAGGAGAGGAGATACACCAAAGAGATACTGTTTGTTCTATCCCACTGAGACTTGCTTCATTTCTTCTTCCTACTGCTGATGAGAATGAAATTCATTTCTTCTTCCTACTGCTTTGGGGGAGAAAAGATGGTGCAGAAGAGACAAAGTAAGAAATTTAGTGAAGATCAAAATAGTCAGTGAAAAGGAATGAAAGTTGAAATAGAAAAATGAGAGGGGAAATGTTATAGGAAGAAATGGCAGATAGGGGGAGGTATAGATTTTATCAGTCCCTTTTATAATTGGGAGGGTTCTGTGGATACAGATTAAAAGCCAAATCGTGCAAGATACATGGTGAACTGTGGCTGACCTCTCCCCCATCAACTGCAATGAAAAGCAGASTGTTGGCATTGACAGGAGTTGCATCGGGACTTTTTAAAGATTCTGGGGTGCTCAGGGGGAATGGAGGGTGCTCAGAACTTGCTGGGAGCTGGCTGAAAGTGTGAGAAGATTCCTGTCATCTGCCTTAGGATGCAAAGGATTTTCTGCTTTAGGATGCAAAGCAGTTTCTGCTTTTTGACTCTGGATTTTTGTATCCTCCCTGCTTCTTCCTCTTCCACAAAATCCTGCTCTGCTATTCATGCCTCAGAAAAAAGGCCATCTCTGGACATAATTTAACTCAAAATAAGC
>NW_026623530.1:382205-400715 GCF_030028575.1 Malurus melanocephalus
TTTCTTTCAGCTGTATTAGTAACAAGTTTTCCTCCAGTAAATTAAATGCTGCCTGAGCCTTTCACATTCCATTTCCTCCCACTGCTCTATGTTCTCCTTAACAACAAAATAGAACTATAAGGTTGGTCATGTTCATGTTTCCAATGCTCCTTATGAACACCCAAACCAAATATTGCTCTGGACACAGAGCTCAGTTCTACCTGCATTAAACACAGAYACATCTAGAAGATGGATTTGACTTTGATGCTTGTATTTTTCTCTACCCTGCTGCTGAGAATTGGCCTGAAAAGGCCTGACCCTCACCACACATCACATCTTTTTCCCTCTCATAGATTGAATTTACACAGTTTGTGTTTTCAGTGTTATATCACAGGCACCTTCTGTGGGTGGTTTCATAAGGCGTGCTCCCCATGCAAGTAGAAGGGAACTGTTGCCTTAGGAAAAGGATAAACATGGAAGGTAAAAGCAGAACAAATTTGGAGATTGGCATCAGAAATGTCCCAGTTGTTGAATGACCCTATTTGGTTAAAGCTGCCTTGCTTAACTAAGCCATGGCTAAAGGAAGGTGTATTTGAGCATGTGACTGTGAAGGAGAGASAGGGTTTGTGCTGTAGGATCCTTACACATTCTTACACCTCCTTGCCCTGGGACCCATATGGCAGCAGAGTGAAGCTCCTCCAAGTGCTACTTGCCACTGCAAGTAGAGTCTGAAAAATCTAATACAGTGATGAGAATGTGAAAATTAAACATGAGCACATAAGTGAGGAAACAATGCTTTATTGCAGAGAAAAACCAGAAAAACACCTTCACTCAGGACTATTAAAATGAGTCCAGGAGAAAGGTACAAAAGGGTGATCTTTTAGTAGATATCACATGCAGATAAAAATCTACTGTTCTAAGTCAAAAATCTCTTTAAAACTAAATGAATGCTGTTAGCTGCAAAGAAGCTAATTAGGATTCTTGCTCTTGCTGCCTGCATGCTCAGAAAAAGTGATCAGTGTTTCAGAAAAAAACATATGCCTGGATGCTGAATGTTACTTTCCTTGTATTTAATGCAAAGATGTTTTTCATTTGTCATGTGCCAACCCCTTTTCTCTCTTTTTCTGGCAGGCAAACTCTCAGGCATTTTGCCACAACAAAGGCCTCCACCAAATCCCTCRTGAGCTCCATCCAAATGTAAACAAAATAGATCTGTCTGGAAATCTGATTCAAAGCATCCCTGAAATGTCATTATCATTTTACACTTCCCTTCAGTGCCTGGATTTAAACTCTAACCAGATTAGATTCATCACGCCTGGAGCCTTTGCACACATGAAGAGTTTGCTGGAAATAAATTTAGCCAACAATCACTTATATGAACTTGCTCAAGATGGCACAGAGGGGATTGGACTTTTACCCAAGGTGGAAATACTGGACTTGTCCCACAACAGTCTGTACAATGGGATGGCTGAGTATTTCATTAAAGAAGCTCCAGCACTGCAGTATCTTTCCTTGGCAGACAACAGTATTATAATGATCTCAAAAAAGATGTTTCAGGGATCTCCCAATCTTGTGGAGATAGATCTTCAGAGCAACATCATCATGGAAATAGAAGAAGGTGCTTTTGAAACTCTWGTGAGCCTTTCCAAACTCAATCTCTCAAAGAATTCAATTACTTGCATCTCTGATTTTAACCTCAGGCAGCTGGAGATACTTGACCTTAGCAGGAACAGCATTGAAACCTTCCACACCTCAAAATCGGATGATGAATATAGCTTAAGGTGTTTGGATCTGAGTGAAAACARACTGTTTCACTTCCCAGTGTTCCCTCACGTAAATAAGCTGGTAACACTGAATTTATCAAAGAATTTAATCCAGCTCACTGCTGAATCCCCTTATAATAAAATGGACTATGTGGAAAATGAATGGCTAAATGCTTCTTTCCACCTTCTTGATCAGAAGCAAGGTAGAAACAAAAGTTCTCTTTATTTATCRCAGCTTGTATATTTAGACTTAAGTTATAATGAAATAAAATCCATTCCTGATGAGTTCTTTCAATCAATGTTGTCCCTTCACACCCTYAATGTCAGTAAAAACTGTCTCCAGTCATTTGCAGTAAGTTATGACAGTGCACTGATGTCTTTAACTGTCCTTGACCTGAGCTACAATGCTTTGCAGAACCTTCACCTCGATCCTGATGCATTGTCCAATTTGAAGGAGCTCTATATTCAAAACAACTATTTTCAAACGCTGCAGTTTGACATCTTCTCAAATCTYCCTAGCCTCAGACTGCTTAATCTACAGAGCAATAACATCAGCCTTTGCAGCATGTACTCAGGATTAGCTAARAAAAGACTTGCTGGAGAGGAAAGTGGCTGTGTATCATTTATTGATTTCCCTTCTCTTCAGTACTTGTACCTAGCAGACAACATGCTGAACATCCTACCAGCACACACCTTCTACAAGACTCCTCTGGTTGTCTTGGACCTCTCCATGAACCCTGGACTGAAAATAGARCTTAAAGCATTATCAGGTCTGGAAAAGTCTCTGGAATGTTTGTATTTACATGGTAATAGCCTGASWGATTTAAATATTGACTTGCCTTGTTTTRGACACCTTAAACATTTAAACCTCTCTGAAAATCAGCTGAACTGGCTGCCTAAGTGGGGTAGTGACTCCACGCTAGAAGTTCTGGACCTACGGAACAATAGGTTCAGTACATTACAGAACAGCAATATTTTAGCATTAGAAAATTCACTTAAAAACTTGTATCTCAGTGGGAACCCACTCAGCTGCTGTGGAAACATCTGGCTTTCATCAATGATCCAGAACAAAAATGTCCAGATCCCCAGTGTGGAGCATTTAACATGCCAGCATACTCAGAACTTYGGGTACCAGGAACAAATGCACATCATGAACTTTAGACCAGAAGACTGTGAAAAAGAGGATATAAAGAAAATCAACTTCCTCATTATATTAACATTTGTGTTGGTTTTATCTGTGATCATCACTGGTGTGGGTTTGTTTTTTTGCTTCCGCAGGCAKAACTTTARCCATCAATTTAAAGCATAGGAAWACAAAATGCCTTGAAAACTGAAGAAATCAGGTGCTACACTGACAGTGTGTAGAAAAGAAGGGTAAAGTTCTCATCTTTGATTTTAAGATTTTAAGATGCTTTTGAAGTGCYCCTTAATTGCAATTCTGGTCTGGGTTGCAGGGACTGGAAGAAGAATTTGCTATGTTTTGCAGATCCATGGTTCAACTCAAAGAGGAGAAATTTGGCCCTTGTGTGCAATACATATTTAACTGACTTTAATGTGAAGAAAGTAATCTCTGGGGTGAAGGCTTTTAAAAAGAAAAATCCCAGAGCATTAATTTCAACCAGCTAACATTGAACTGAAATTTTTCTATTTCTAAGAAAACTGTTGGAAACTCAYTGCATACAGTTGCATTTCAATACAGAAGAACAGTATATCTATTTTTAAAGGTCACGGGAGGTTCAACTGCAAAAAGGTGTTTGAACATTACATTACAGTGTAAAATAATGCATAGAAAACACAGTCCTGGGCCATTATTCAGATCAGATGTCTGCTGTCTTTCCCCAAAAATACATATTGTCTAAAGGATATGGTACAAGAAAAGTTCTGTAGGTCCTCTTTCTCAACTGGGGTTAAGATGGCTAGCCTGTTGTGTTGCTAAAAGTTGACACTGACAAATGCTATSTCCCCTACTCTCACMGAAAATTCACCCTTTTGCAGGGAACATGACAGTGAMTGGGAGCCTGACCTGCTAACAGGGTTCAGTAGCTTTGAAAACAAACTGTATCAGGTCTGTTRCTGCCAGGAACTGTCCATTCAGGCACATAAGAGAAGTAGAGGTCAAACTGAAACATGTCCAGGCAAATAACTCAGAGTCACATTGCTGCTCCGTTTCTGTTTCTTTCAGCTAGTGAATGTCAAAATTAAAACACTACGAAAAGGTGTATAATTATATTTTTGAATATATATGTTATGAATATATAYGTATGAAACTGGCTGGTGTTTTTCACTGTGGAATTTTGTACAATAAAAACATGTTTGAATTTTGTAAAAAGCACAAGGCAGTGGATATTTTAAAGCACCAGCTTGGAATGATCCACAGATGAAAAGAACTGTCTTCCTATTTCTCTATGGTGTTCAGACTCCACCTTTACCTTCTGGTCCTGAAGCAGGGATGATTCCTCCATATTTTTGAGTACAAGCAATGGATAATAAGGATAGAGATATAATATAGAGAGGATAATAAATAGATATAATAGATATAGATAATAAATAATATAATAGAGAGGATAATAAAGTAGATAAAGATCTACTGGAGATGTAGGCAAGAATTTGGAACAGATTGTCCAGAAAAGTTGTGGCTGCCCCATGCCTGGAAGTGTTCAAGGCCAGGTTGGATGGGGCTTGGAGCAATCTAGTTTAGCAGAAGATGTCCCTGCACAGGGCAGGGGATTGGAATGAGGTGATCTCTAAGGTCCCTTCGAAACCAAACCATTCTGTGATTTCTGTGATCCTATGAATTTGCACAAACCATCAGCAGCAGTAGGGCCTGATRTAACATATGTGAAAGCCAGTGCTACCCTTTTGCTCAAACCCTTAATCTTGTAGGAGAAGGCTTGCATAAGTAGTGATCCCAGGGTTCCCATCTCAATGMTGAAGATGGTGAACTTCTCCTTTGCTGTGATAGCCAAGCTGTGTGTGCRGATGCTGATTTGCCACACACCGAGCTAGTGGTTTTTGTGTCAAGCGTGGCAAGACTAATTCTGCTTCTGAGAGCCAGTGTTAGCTTGGCTGCTGGGACTGGGTTAAGTTAAGAACCTGATGACAGAGCCAAATCCATTTAATTAATGGTTTTAACACTGCTTTTGTTACGCTCTACCAAAAGGAAGTGCTTGTTATTACTAAACATCTGGGACTAATTAGACTTCCATTGATTTCTCTGGGAGCAGAAACAGTTTTCTTGAGGARTAAGTCTCAGAAGTAAAGTGCAGCRKGGCTCCTTTGGATTTTTCTGCTTCTGTTAGCATCATAAGAAACATGAGCCTTCTTCAGCCAATTCTTTTACTCTGAATGAGACAAGAAGAGTGAGGGGAAATAAAACATGAATAAATTCACAAAGAGASGGGGAAAAGGGAAAAATGGGAGCTCTACATTGCATTATTTAAAATTATTTAAAATAGGTGTATATAGATGACAGCCCCACCTCTTGCCTCTCCTGTCTGTTATTGTGCAGCAAGAAGCCCAAATGCCAAAGTACCTGATCCTATATCAGAGGTAGCCATCGTTCAGACATTACACATCTCTCTGTCAGTCAGCCCCACTGTCCTACTAGGCTGGTGTCATGGTTTGAAGAAGCAGAATATTAACACTATCCCAGTGGAACCAGGACAGTAGGCAGATACAGGCAATTTTGCAACCAAAATTGAAACCCTCATTCATTGCTTTTTCATAAAGTCCTTGCAAAAGCCTCTGTTGATGCAAAGAGCTCCTGCTGCTAAGCCAAGGAATATCCTTCTGTGATTCTGGCATATGTCCAGATGGAGCATTTGGGATTTACGTAATTAGTACAAATTTAGTTTTCTTCAAGTTGCCACATGCAATAAATTRCTTCCTTTCTGCAGCTGTTTGCATGGGTCAGGACAATAGAATCACAGAATCCTAAACTGGTTTGTGTTGGAAAGCACCGTAAAGATCAACTCATTTCAACCCTTCTGCCTTGAGCAGTGATGCCCCTTGCTAAACCAGGTTGCTCAGGGTCTCATCCAACCTGCCCTTGAACACTTTCAGGGATGGGGCAGCCAAAGCTTCTCTGGGCAGCCTGTGCCAGATCCTCACCACCCTCACAGACAAGAATTTCTTCCTAACACCTAATATAGACCTCCCCTCTTTCAGTTTAAAACCAATGCTCCTCTTCCTGCTGCTGCCTGCCTGTATAAAAAGTCCATCTCTCTCCTTCTTATAAAYACCTTAAGTATAGGAAGGCAGAAATGTTGTCTCTCTGCAATTGTCTCTTCTCCATGCTGAACAGCAATAGATCTCCCTCAAGCATTTCCTACCACAGTTTGCTGAAAACAATCCTCTGTGTGGAATCACATAAATATAAGTATTGGAAGCACTAGAAATACTCCCACAGAGGGTCCCTACAAACTCAGGAAGCCATGACTCACATTGGTAATCCATGGAAAATCAAGTCTCAGTTTCCAGAAACTTGATTTCTTTTCCTTCAAAGCCAMGACAAAATTAACACCCTAGCAGAGTACCAGTCTCTGGCCACAGATCTCTGCAGGGACCCTGCTCAGCCCTAAACTAGCCACGGTGGGTTAGTGTACAAGACAGTAAGTGCTTTCTAATATTGTGGGAATTCAAAGCATTTCCTGTCCCTATGTATTCCCCGTGTCATTCAGTGCTCTCTTACTTGCCTGTGAAGAAACAAACTGAAATGAAAATATCAGTAACCAGGAAAATGGGGTGAAACTGAAATGGGAGGAAGAAGATACTGAAAAGTTGTGGAAGGACTTTCTGAGGAGGACCTGTCAGGCAAGCACAAGCAAAGACATTTGGAGGCTTATGCAACATGATATTAAGCAAAATTTTGACAAATATAAGGGAACAATCTTGCAACACTGAGAGAGTCTTTTTTTTTCTCCCAAGCTATTGATCATGGCTGCTCTRTCGTGTTGCAGAGCCAAGTTAGTTCCACAGATTCCCTCCTCCTGTCCATTTCTAACATCTGTCACATCAGAGACAAATTTGGGAGACACATGAGAGACCTGATTGCAGCTTTTCCATATTTACAGGGRGCTTAAAAGAAAGAGGAAGAGTGGCTTTTTACACAGGGAGATAGTGACAGGAGAAAGGGGAGCAGCTTTAAAATAAAAGTGAGGAGATTTASATGAGGAAGAAGTTCCTTACTGCGAAGGTCATAAAACACTGGCACGGGTTGCAAAGAAGSTGTGGATGCCTCATCCCTGGAAGTGTTCAAGKCCAGGCTGGATGGAGCTTGGAACAACTTGGTCTAGTAGAAGGTGTCCCTGCCCRTGGCAGGGGTCTGGAACTAGGTGCTCTTTMAGGTCCCATCCAGYTCAAACCATTCTGCAACTTCGTGATTTTATGGTTCATAAGCAGTATACTCTATGAAGAAACATTCTGGAAGGTGACTATAGAAGAGATTCCTCTTTACTCTTCTTGAATTTCCCCAAAAAAAAAGGGAGTGGAAAAGGGAGTCCCTAGTCCTGAAGAGCAGTGAAGGAGAGAATTTGATTTTCAGGCAGAAAACTCACCAAAGAGAAGAAGGTTTCACATGGGCAACTAGGCTGGAGGTATGTCAAAAGGAGAACAGAAGGGAAATAAGAATAGCTAAACCAGGAATCTRGAATCCAAATTACAGAATCACTGAGTGGTTAGGGTTGGAAGGTACCTCTGGAGATCATCTCGTCCAACCCCCTCCGCTAGAGCAGGTTTTCACCCAGAGCACATTGCACAGGATTGTGTCCATGAGGGTTTTAAAGAGGAGGAGATGCCACAGTCTCTCTCTGGACAGTCTAATGTTGATCATCCTCACAGTGAAGAATGGGGAAGGAATGGTTAGGGTGAAATTTCAACCAGAGGCAGGAACTAGGCTTGTTCARCCTGGAGAAGAGAAAGTCTTGAGGGGGTATCTTTTGTCATTATTGGATGGAAAGCTGTAAGGAAGAGCATCAGCTCTTCCCAGGAGTATTCACTGAAGGTATAACTGCAAAGCGCTGCAACTGGGAAAGTTCACATTAGACATAAGGGAAAAATTCTTCATGATGAAAGAGATCGAACTCTGGAAAGGCCTTGGAGGCTTTCAAAACTCATCAGGGCAAGGCACTGAGCAACTACTTCAGACCCTGAAATTGGCTCAGCTTCAATCAGGGAGCTGGATTGGAATTCTCCAGAGGCTCCTTCCATACTGATTTATTCTCAAAATCTTTGGAAAACAAGARTGGGTCATGCACTTAGGTGGGGAARACAGTTAACAGAGAAACAGAGCCTGTAAGTGAYATCTGCTCCCTGCACTGAAATAGTGGAAACGATATGGCAGGAGAAGTGTCCAGAAAGACGGCAAAAGTGGCTGATGATGTCAGATGTGGATACTCAGCTCATGGAAGTTTGTGTTCGCATAATCTTTCCTTCTCACCCCATCTCCAGTTTTATAACTCAAAATTAAAGCTTATGTTTCAAAAAATTTCCATGAAAATTCTGAAAAATATGAAGTTGGCAAATGTATTCTTTATAAGGCTACAGCTTCAATTTTAATTAGATATTCTCGCTGCAGAAAGCACATACAATAAAATTAAAAAAAAAAAAAATCCCTATCTTCAGTTTACTTTTATTGTTTTTGATCTAGAGAAGATGAGGAAATATTTCAATCCTAATGCTAAATAGCATCCCTCCCAATTATCACTAAAACACACAAAGCAAACTAAAATAGGCATAAAATATTAGGTTGTTGAAATGATAAAAATCTTTTCATGTTTTAAAMTATAAATTAGTTCTGGGACRCAGGAAGAACATAAAATAAACTRRTGGTAGTTATTTTTYGAAAGAGAGAAGAGACCCTCCAGAAGAGACCCAWCAGGTAAGATTTTAATTCAAAAATGTTTTGTGTTACAGAACTTCCTTCCATTATGAATGTTTACATTGTGATTCATGCTTTAAAAATTGTATTTACAAGTTTCATGATTTCGCTGCTTTTCACTTTAAAATGTTACAAAACATACTGACAAGAAGCATAGACTGAAGAGTTTCAAACTCCCAGTTTCATTGATTGTTGTTTACTCTTGAAAAACACTTTGTAGTAGACTTTAGCGTAAGTTTCTTGCCTATGTATGTGATTTAAGACTGCATGTTTCCCCAGCCCTGCCAAGGCCACCATTAGTCYATATTCCCAAGGGCCACATCCACATGGTTTTTAAATCCCTCTACAAATAGTTTTCATCACTTCCCTGGGCAGCCTGTTCCAATGCTTTCAAGTATTTTGCAATGTTATTTCAGTGAAGAAATTTTCCCAGTATCCAATCTAAACCTCCCCCAGCACAACTTGAGACCATTTTCTCTTCCTGTTTGCTACTTGCTAGAGGAGACCAACCTCCACCTGGCTGCACTCTCCTTTCAGGGAGTTGTGCAGAGTGAGAACATCTCCCCTGAGCCTCCTTTTCTCCAGTCTGAGCTCCCCCAGCTCTCTCACCTGCTCCTCATCAGACTCGTGCTACAGACCCTTCACCAGCTCCACYGCCCTTCTCTGCACATGCTCCAGCAYTTCTGGRTCCTTCTTATTATGGGRTCTCAAAACTGATCCCAGGATTTGAGKTGTGGCCTCAGCAGTGCCCAGCCYGGGGTASAGTCAGTGCTGGGTCCTGCTGGCCACACTGTTGCTGATACAGGCCTGAACTCATTTTACCCCAGAGCTAAAGGCTTAAATCAATTGTCTAAACATAGGAGTTAGTCCAGTCTATGGCAAGAAAYCATTTGGGATGTTCCTGGTGTTTGGCTGCATCTATACAGTGTTTGCAGGTATGATGCAGGATAGGGAGTCAAACAAGCGGAATGTGACGCTCAGCTGGAGCTCAGGCAGCAAACCCCACGGTAACTGAACACCAGTTTGTGTGTATCYAGTCAAACTCTTGGACAAGAAACTCAGAATCAGTTTGAAAAACAGATGTTCCAACTGCTTTGCTTTAACTGGTTGATATGTTAGATCTGATCTCTGAAGTCTAATCTCAGTTTACCCTCTTAAACCAGGAATCAAACGCAAAAATCAAGACCAGCTTTCAATGAGGAAGGTTTTGCACAACTCTCTGCCTGTGCTCATCCAATGTCATATCATCATCTTTTCGCACAATGTAATTGTTTTTCCAGCCTCCTGCTTCCTCAGGYTGCTCACGAGGAGGCTTCCAAGTAGATCAAATGCAGCAAACAGGCATTATCTGTTTGTGCATTACACAATTTGTCACTTSATTTCGTTTGCATCATGCACCTCCTACTGCTCTTCAGTAGACCTCTGGATTCACCCACAGACAGTGTTCTCAGATGTTTCCTAGCAGAGTACCTGAGTGATGCACAGTTAAACAAATCACTTACTGGGCTATGTGGAGCAATGCTTTCAGCATCTCATTACCCAAATGGTGTTTTTTCTTACCACTTSTTACTTCACAACTTGTTTGGATTTTGATCTTGTGCAAGAGTTGTTATGGAAATTAATTCCCACCTCAAAGAAAGATCTTGCTTTGTTTTTATGAAACAAAATGAACAGATCTCCGTAACTTCCTTCCTCCAATAAGAATTTTAAAAAGCTTTATTAATAAAGGTCTAAAAGACATATCTAACTCTCCACTCAAACATTCAAAACTCTCGTGCTTTTTCACTGCACTATTTCAGATATCCCACARATTTGAACATGCTATGCACATTGGKAAGWTATGGCATTTATTTTCCTGGTTAAACCAAYGCTGTTTTTGAAGATGTCTGAGCTGTAAATGAATGTGGTCAACATACAATCWGCTCACCAGCCAAGCCCTCACAACTCTCTACACATCTCCTTGCTTGTGGAGTARTTTAAATCATCTTCATGTTTTACTTGACCAATGGGCCAGGCTAAGACTATGTCTGGTAACATTTACATACTGACTAGGGATAATTTATTAGGTCAAGAGACACAGCTTGGTGGCAGCTGCTCCTATCTGCCTTCTGCTGTTCCTATCTGCCTTCTGCTGTCTTGCTTTGCAGAGCTCCCAGGTGGGGCTCCTCAAGATCCCTTTAGGTCTCAAGAATGAGGTTATTGTCTAGGTTTGAGACAATGTTTTCAGAGAAAAATGTTACAGGGTAAATGTTTCCTCTGAAGTGAAAAATTTAATAATTTTTCCCACCAATATGAAATAGACATTCGGGCAAAAAGTGAAGAGGAAAAAAATAGTTTATTAGCAAAACAAAGTGCCCACAGGACACAGATTAAAAAAAGTAACTGTTAGATATTTTAAAGTCCAGGAACGCATGCTGCCCCCTCCCCCCACAGCCACTCGGCATGTGGTGCAGTGAAAGATGGTGCGGCTCTTGTCCCAGGCAAAAAAAAAAGAAGGAAAAGTCCACGTGGCCACTTGGGCAASAGTGGGAACCTGGTGGTAGTCCTCTCCTCTCTGTGGATGAAACAGAGGGTTGGTGTGCTTTTCTCTCGCCGGCTTGGCTTCTTCTGGAGTCCAGGACGAGACGGAGCAGCACAGCTTGTCCCCGCCAGCCCCCCTGGCTGGTCGGTGCTTGCCTCTTGGTTTTTCAGACTGAAGCCCCGCCGAATTGCTCCAGAAGAAAATCACAGGAGTCGTAGAAGGGGTGGCAGTCCAGGGAGAGCTGTTTGCCCAAGCTAACAAACCCGAGCTAGCTAAGTGGCAACAATATAACTCCTGCACCCAGCGAGGTAAGCTCTCAAAGCTGCAGCTGAGATCCCAACAACCCTGTGCCCGTGGCAGCCCCGGCTTTTAACTGCCTGCCCTGCCTTCCCAGCTGCTCCTGCCCCTTCTTCTGGGCCACATTTAAAGGCACAAGGACATTTTGGGCATAGGAGCAGACAGAATATAGGAATAGAGTGTTATCGTAAAATCAACCCAAGTAAGTTATAAAACCTGGCAAAGTTTTCCAGCCAGACACTGTGAGAGTGTTCAGAGGAGATMCATCAGCAATTAGGAAAAGTGTGAAAAATGGGACCTTAGCAGAGGGGTTATGAGAATTGGCTCACAGTGGAAGGGGGACAATTAAAGCACATAAACAGAAGAGGATGTTCTAAACATTCTGAATAAAAAGGGAAGAAGAAAGAAACACATAGAAAATGTAAGTCAAACTTTGGGTGGATTTTTACAGTCTCACAGAGGCAGAGGAGTAAATGCATGTTGGGGTCAGCCCTGAACCCGAGGAACCYAGCAGAGTCTCTCTCCTGGAAGAGGATTTATACATTGGGAAGGGAGCAAATGCTTTCCCATCAATTTGAGCTTACAGGTGTTGGTATGCAAATTATTCAGGCCYTAAGAGGCAAGTCCCATTATCTTGGAGGGTTTTCAGATCAGCATAAGTGCCTGAAAAAAAGTTGTCCTAGAGCAATTAAATCAGCATATCCAAGTTCCTGCTTGGGAGCATCCCCTCTTTGGTAGGGTGGCTTCTGTCACATCAGTGAAGACTCTGCTGTTGCTGTTGCTCACTTCTTGCTCTACAAATGATAACAACAACCTGAATGGGACTGATGGTAACAATAGGTGATGCTCAGCAGGTTCAATGCATCCAGCAACTTTTTGGACTGTGCCCAGAGGACAATCTGGGTGAAAACTGGTGACACCATCAAAAGTGAGTCTTTCCACAAAATATTCACTCTTTTGTTCTTCTTCCAGCAGTTGTGTTTACTCCATCTTGACCACTGCCTTCCTCTCCCTCTGTTTTTCACTGGATTCCTCTCAACTGTTTCAAGCTGTCTGTCCCAAACAGGACATAAACTCAACAAAATTTAATCCCAAACTGAACTTTTGAACTGTATCATATTTGAGTGGACTGGAGATTGAGTCAAGGGAATTTATGCACCCATATTTCATCAAGAGGTGAGGCCTCTCTTCCTTGTTTATTATTTCTAAAATATTTAGATCTTTAGAAATAATATTATTAACTAGAGAAAAAAAAACCCCAAAGCCCAGCTCTAATTGGAGCAGCAAGTTCAATGCCCCAAATGATCATAGTATCAGCCAAATCTGTGCTTCAAAGGATGCAGGCAAGCACGAATTATGGGCTGGCACTTGGTCAAAAATGCAGCTATTCTTCTCAAAAACAGGATGCAGACCAAGGGGAAATGGTGTCTAGTCTTGACTGTTCATAGCATAGGAGTAAAACCCTCACCACAACCCTATTGAAAAGGTGGAAGGTCAGATCTTCACGGGAAAATTATTTTATAGACACATTCTCCTGAATCTGTTAATTTCCACTGTGTAAAGCTCTGGATCATCAAGCACAGATTAAAACATTTGTTTCATCTATCATGTTGTGGAGTGTGTTATCCCTAACATACAGCACATGCAGAAGACTTGAAAACAGCAATTCATAACTTACAAACCCAGAAAATACCTCTAAAGCCAGATTTTTATCAGAACCTACATAAAATTAATGTAAAAATCAATGCACTTTTTGAACCTAGGAATAGAAAGAAGAACTTTTTCCATTCCTCTCGAGAGAATTTGTCCATGTTACAGTCATACTGAGAGTCCTTCAGGGATCAGGTGTGTCTGGTGCATATCAAAACATGTCTGAAGATCTTCTAGTCAACCTCAATCAAAAATAGGTGAAAAGAATTGGGAGGACCTGCATAAATTCCTGCAAGTACACAGAGAGACTACAGAAGGTGCCTCCATTTGCACATCGTTATCCAGTAAATATCTGCTTGCACACAGTTCTCACCTTGCAATGTGTGTTGGTACCTCACACACTGTATTTGCAGGAAAACACATTTARTTTTGGCTGGGAGTGAAACTGCACATAGTAGGGGTTCTGCACTAACCTTGAGGCATATTTGCTGAATTTCTTTCAATGGCCATTTCCCAGACACCCCAGGATAGGAACTAAACTTGAAGTTCCAGTTTAATACCCAGACCAATGATCTGCTCCTTGGCCAAAGCTCCATTTAATGGGATTTCCCTGTGCTGTTCTTCTGGCAGGATGGCTGCCCTCCTCCCTCCCTTGGGTCAGGAAAACCCATGTGTAGCTTCCAAAAGGGTGTTGGACCATAGGATGCTGTGAGAGAGCCCCTTTCTGTTGTTTAGCAATATTYAGATACATTGAGGAGCAGGTCCTCTTTGCAATGAAGGGAAGGAGGGAGGAACAGAGTAGGGAAAACAATCCAAGGGCTCAGCAACAGACTTGCTGCCCCTCCAAAATGCTTTTGGATCCAGTGATAGGGAATAAATCATGCTGTCCCCAGACTGGGCCTGCTCAGTGCTACTGTTTTCCTTTCATTCCATAACATGTCACRAATAATTTCTCTACAACCCAACCCYATATAAGGCTGTGAGTATATTCTTCCATTTAGGAAACAGCCCCTTGAGGAGGGTTGCTCCAGACAAGCCCTGTGGAAGGGAAAATACTTCTCGGGAAAGGTCATGGACACACGCCAGCAGCTCCATCCTTTTCTTTGATCTCCCCAAGGGTACATCTGCATAGACAGGTGCAGGTTGAGTATTTGCTCCATCCAAGCACTGAGCCAGTCAGCCTCAAGCCAGCTCTGRCTGGGATCTACATGGCTTCATGTGCCAGAGCTCAGCTCCACCAGGGAGCTTTCATGGGCACACAGCCCCAGACAGGGTCAGCTTAAGCCCTGCTGTGTCTTTTTACCCTGATAAGCCCCAAGTGAGGTCGGGCTGAAGGGCCAGGAGGTGATGGAGCTGTCCTACAGCTCTGACTTTTGTTAGATCAGGAAAAGTCCTAATCAAGCTGCAACCATGTTACCTCATGTCCTCCTGAGTTGGCAGTGATGGCTCAGTAGCCAGAAAAACCTCTTGGTCCTCTTGAGCTGGCAGTGATGGCTCAGTAGCCAGAAAAACCTCTTGGTCCCCTTGAGCTGGCGGTGATGGCTCAGTAGCCAGAAAAGCAGCTCTGACTTCCAGTGCTGTTTTGTCCAATGTAAGGAGGCCATCCCAGATGGGGCAGCAGATCATGCTGACGTGTCCCTCCACATGCAGTTTGGGGATAGTCTGAGCATTATTGGTAACATCACAACSCAGGAGAGCTGGAGTGATTGGCAGCTGGGATGTAAAGGATGAGTCCTTACTGTGTGTCAGGTGTGATTAGTCAGTGCAAACAACCCCATTTCCCTTTGAGGTCTTGGAAAAAGCTATGGTACTTTCAGGATAGCAATGCTCTAGTGAAGAACAATGTTTGGAGCCTGTGGATGAAGGAATAAGTAAGGATRGGGCCAGTTTTTTAGTCAACTTACATAAATCAGTGGATGTGCTGCCTAAGGACTGGATTGGGTGCAGTCCCTTCCTCCCCACTGAGGAAGAGTGTCCCAAATCTTGCCACATTCTTCATTGCCTCTGCAATGTTGTGATTACACTCCAGTGAAGCAAAGAGGTCAACARGACAGGGGCTTAAGCAGTCCCTGGGAGGAAACCACAGCCCTTTGCTCACTGTGTGCTGGACAGGGAAGGTGGGCTGGGAGGGTGCAGAGAAGCTGTGCAGCAGCCCAGGGGAGGGCTTCTTGGATGATTCAACAACATTACTCATGAGGAATCTTTGGCTGCCTGTTCCTGATTGGGGATGCTTAACAGGTAAGCAGCTCCCTGATTATCAGTTGCAGAATAAGACAATCAATTTAACAAAACAAGCATATTTTTCTCACAGTGGGAGTACTGTCCCTTTTGGGGTAGCTTGAAAAATGGGCATGAAAAATCAGGAGTGCAGGCAGAGGCCATGCAAGTTAGAGGATTCTCTTTTCCTGGGAAAGGGAAAGTCTTGAGTGTCTTTCTCTTTAGTCTCCAGCCTCTACTTGCAAAGTGTCAGGGGCAGTCTGAGCAGCCAGGGCTGCATGCAGACACAGGATGCAGGACAATGCTTGTCACTGTATTTTCTGTTGTCACCTTTTTTCTCTACCCAATTAGTAACCAAGTTTATGAAGCAAAACAAACAGCCTTTCTTCTGKAATAGCTTCCCTTTGGTTGTGCCCTTGCTTCCCATGCAGGTGGCTCATGCTGCAGAGCTAGCAGGATGTCTGTTATTCATTTTTCAAATAAATTCTTGCTTGAATCACAGTTCACATGAAYTGTATTGCTGGGACAGCAGAGGTCTGGAGGAGAGCAARTACTTGTCATCCCTGGTAAGAATGGAAATCACAGCCAATTAATCACTATGATTTATTGATTAGCAACATTTAAATTATTTGTTTGAATATCTAAGCCCTGTTCTTCTAAGGTTGCCAAAACCACCACACTCCAGAGACTAATTATTGGACTGCAAAATATTGCAAGATATTGCAAGATATTGCAAGATATGGAAACTGAGCCTTGCAGGGGTTAATTGAGTGGAGCAGTGTAGGTGGAAGCTGAATGTAGAAGCTGTGACTCACAGTCCCTTGCTCCTATTCCTGTATTGTTTGCATTGCTTGTACTGTTTGCACAGCTCTGATTTCTGAAGCCTGGCAGCTTTAGCCAGCCCAGTAGAAATAAACAACAATCTAGAATTAGCATCAGAGGAATAAATAACCTAAAGACTAACCAATGATTGTAAGTGTTACCCAACAAGCCAAGTATGAAATGCTCTGCATGTTGAAGAGGTTGCTCTTCACAATAAGGTTAATTGATGGCATAACCAAAATAGGGCCACATGGGGTTTTGGTTGTGTATCCAAATGGAGAGTGGCAGGAGTCCAGCCAGAGCACCAACTGCCAAGTCAGACAGGAAATTTGAGATCCCGTTAAGGAAACTAAAGGAGTACAAAGGGAACTACAAATTAAAACCTGATATGGGACACTATCCATGCTGTTGGGAAAAAAACCGTGCTCCTACATACTCAGTGCTTTATTTAGAACTCTAAATCCACTCATGCTGCTGTGGAATGAAAATACATCATAGAATGTTTTGGGTGGGAAGACACGTAAAGGTCCTGTCATTCCAATCTGCCTGCCAGGGGCAGGGACACCTTTCACTAGACCAGACTGCTCCAAGCCCCATCTAACCCAGCCTGGAACACTTCCAGGGATGGGGAAGCCACAGCTTCTGTGGACAACCTGTGCAGCGCCTCCCCATCCTCACAGTCAAGAATTATTCCCAATATCCCATCTAACCCTGCCCTCTGTCAGTGGGAAGCCATTCCTCTGTCCTGTCTCTCCAGGCCCTTGTCCAAAGTCCCTCTCCAGGTCTCCTGGTGCCTCTGTAAATCCTGTCAGGGGCTCTGAGGTCTCCTCTGAGCCTGCTTTTCTCCGGGCTGAGCACCCCCAGCTCTCCCAGCCTGTTTCCAGAGCTTTAGCCCTGGCTCCAGCCCTCAGATCATCTCCATGGCTTCCACTGGACTCTCACCAGCAGCTCCAGCTGAATTTGGACCCCAGAGCTGGAGGCAGCTCTGCAGGTGGGGTCTCACCTGAGCAGGACAATGGGGTTGAATCCCCCATCCTCTGCTGCTGCCATGTGACATCAGCCCAGGACATGAGGGGTTTCTGGGTGCCAGCACACACAGCCAGGGTGTGCAGAACTTCTCATCCCTCAGCATCTCCAAGTCCTTCTCCCCAGGGCTGTTCTCAATCCGTTCTCCATTTTTCCTGTATTTGTGCTTGGGATTGCCACAGCCCATGTGCAGGACCTTCCACTTGACATTGTTGCACTCCATGGGATTCACACCATCCCACCTCTCCAGACTCTCCATGCCCCTCTGGATGGCATCCCTTCCCTCCAGCATGTTGACAAGCTGTAACAGGGATCAGGAAAAACAGATATTTGTTCTGCTCTACACTGCTCTCCTCGAATACTGCGTGCAGTTTTGGGCACCACAATGTAAGAAAGACATTGAGACACTGGAGAGCATCCAAAGSAGGGAGGGCAATGAAGATGGTGAGGGGCCTTGAGGTGAAGCAGTGTGAAGCTCAATGATCCTTGTGAGTCCCTTCCAACTCAGATTCTGTGATTCTGTGATGTTTTTAACTCATTTCACTTGAGACAGGAAAATCCAGTTTCAAAAGATTTCTGAAGATTATCAGCCTGAACTCCAGCTGCAGAAGGTATTTTTTCAGTGGGGTAACCATGGTGATTGTATAGAAGCTGACATGATAAAAAATTGAGTTGCATATGGCCWTTGTTGAGYRTTTGCATATGGGTAAAGTATCATCWCTTTGTGAGAGATTACCATAGAAATGAGGAGAAGTAACAGCACCAGTCATCAGCCCTACAGGCTTAATTCAACCCTATGTGCCAACATTATCCCAGAACTACTTATGTGGCTTCACATAGGTGTCATTCAGCAAAAAGGAAGGGTCACTGTGCATTATCCTACTCATCTGGGACAGGAGGAAGTGGAATGGTGCTTTGATCACACACTCTTGCAGACTCAAGAAGCTGCACTGCACAGGCATGTGTCTCCAACAAGGCTGAGATGATCTTACTTTTTTTCTAAAAAAAACACATTAGGCTTCCCTGAAATCATGCCTGCGCCTGTGCTGTATGTCCTGCCAAATTTTAATAGAAAATTTGCATCAATAACCACACAAATCCAGCATGAACATGCTGATGTCATTGATGACTCTTGACGACGTGTGACATTTTCCCTGACGCTGCTGCTGGAGGTGCTGCCATAAGGCAGCCTGGTCCTGGGGGACAGATCCCTGACAAAGAAGGGCACAGGAGGGCAGACATGGCATCTTAATGCTCATCTCCCAGATGTGTGCACCAGACTACAGGCAATCTGTAAAGGGGATAAGAAGAAGCAGAAGGAGAAGAAGGAGAAGGAGAAGAAGGAGGAGAAGGAGAAG